>NC_086323.1:176916296-177099774 GCF_036172605.1 Pelobates fuscus | reverse complement strand
AGATGGAGATGGAGATGGAGATGGAGATGGAGATGGAGATGGAGATGGAGATGGAGATGGAGATGGAGATGGAGATGGAGATGGAGATGGAGATGGAGATGGAGATGGAGATGGAGATGGAGATGGAGATGGAGATGGAGATGGAGATGGAGATGGAGATGGAGATGGAGATGGAGATGGAGATGGAGATGGAGATGGAGATGGAGATGGAGATGGAGATGGAGATGGAGATGGAGATGGAGATGGAGATGGAGATGGAGATGGAGATGGAGATGGAGATGGAGATGGAGATGGAGATGGAGATGGAGATGGAGATGGAGATGGAGATGGAGATGGAGATGGAGATGGAGATGGAGATGGAGATGGAGATGGAGATGGAGATGGAGATGGAGATGGAGATGGAGATGGAGATGGAGATGGAGATGGAGATGGAGATGGAGATGGAGATGGAGATGGAGATGGAGATGGAGATGGAGATGGAGATGGAGATGGAGATGGAGATGGAGATGGAGATGGAGATGGAGATGGAGATGGAGATGGAGATGGAGATGGAGATGGAGATGGAGATGGAGATGGAGATGGAGATGGAGATGGAGATGGAGATGGAGATGGAGATGGAGATGGAGATGGAGATGGAGATGGAGATGGAGATGGAGATGGAGATGGAGATGGAGATGGAGATGGAGATGGAGATGGAGATGGAGATGGAGATGGAGATGGAGATGGAGATGGAGATGGAGATGGAGATGGAGATGGAGATGGAGATGGAGATGGAGATGGAGATGGAGATGGAGATGGAGATGGAGATGGAGATGGAGATGGAGATGGAGATGGAGATGGAGATGGAGATGGAGATGGAGATGGAGATGGAGATGGAGATGGAGATGGAGATGGAGATGGAGATGGAGATGGAGATGGAGATGGAGATGGAGATGGAGATGGAGATGGAGATGGAGATGGAGATGGAGATGGAGATGGAGATGGAGATGGAGATGGAGATGGAGATGGAGATGGAGATGGAGATGGAGATGGAGATGGAGATGGAGATGGAGATGGAGATGGAGATGGAGATGGAGATGGAGATGGAGATGGAGATGGAGATGGAGATGGAGATGGAGATGGAGATGGAGATGGAGATGGAGATGGAGATGGAGATGGAGATGGAGATGGAGATGGAGATGGAGATGGAGATGGAGATGGAGATGGAGATGGAGATGGAGATGGAGATGGAGATGGAGATGGAGATGGAGATGGAGATGGAGATGGAGATGGAGATGGAGATGGAGATGGAGATGGAGATGGAGATGGAGATGGAGATGGAGATGGAGATGGAGATGGAGATGGAGATGGAGATGGAGATGGAGATGGAGATGGAGATGGAGATGGAGATGGAGATGGAGATGGAGATGGAGATGGAGATGGAGATGGAGATGGAGATGGAGATGGAGATGGAGATGGAGATGGAGATGGAGATGGAGATGGAGATGGAGATGGAGATGGAGATGGAGATGGAGATGGAGATGGAGATGGAGATGGAGATGGAGATGGAGATGGAGATGGAGATGGAGATGGAGATGGAGATGGATATGGAGATGGAGATGGAGATGGAGATGGAGATGGAGATGGAGATGGAGATGGAGATGGAGATGGAGATGGAGATGGAGATGGAGATGGAGATGGAGATGGAGATGGAGATGGAGATGGAGATGGAGATGGAGATGGAGATGGAGATGGAGATGGAGATGGAGATGGAGATGGAGATGGAGATGGAGATGGAGATGGAGATGGAGATGGAGATGGAGATGGAGATGGAGATGGAGATGGAGATGGAGATGGAGATGGAGATGGAGATGGAGATGGAGATGGAGATGGAGATGGAGATGGAGATGGAGATGGAGATGGAGATGGAGATGGAGATGGAGATGGAGATGGAGATGGAGATGGAGATGGAGATGGAGATGGAGATGGAGATGGAGATGGAGATGGAGATGGAGATGGAGATGGAGATGGAGATGGAGATGGAGATGGAGATGGAGATGGAGATGGAGATGGAGATGGAGATGGAGATGGAGATGGAGATGGAGATGGAGATGGAGATGGAGATGGAGATGGAGATGGAGATGGAGATGGAGATGGAGATGGAGATGGAGATGGAGATGGAGATGGAGATGGAGATGGAGATGGAGATGGAGATGGAGATGGAGATGGAGATGGAGATGGAGATGGAGATGGAGATGGAGATGGAGATGGAGATGGAGATGGAGATGGAGATGGAGATGGAGATGGAGATGGAGATGGAGATGGAGATGGAGATGGAGATGGAGATGGAGATGGAGATGGAGATGGAGATGGAGATGGAGATGGAGATGGAGATGGAGATGGAGATGGAGATGGAGATGGAGATGGAGATGGAGATGGAGATGGAGATGGAGATGGAGATGGAGATGGAGATGGAGATGGAGATGGAGATGGAGATGGAGATGGAGATGGAGATGGAGATGGAGATGGAGATGGAGATGGAGATGGAGATGGAGATGGAGATGGAGATGGAGATGGAGATGGAGATGGAGATGGAGATGGAGATGGAGATGGAGATGGAGATGGAGATGGAGATGGAGATGGAGATGGAGATGGAGATGGAGATGGAGATGGAGATGGAGATGGAGATGGAGATGGAGATGGAGATGGAGATGGAGATGGAGATGGAGATGGAGATGGAGATGGAGATGGAGATGGAGATGGAGATGGAGATGGAGATGGAGATGGAGATGGAGATGGAGATGGAGATGGAGATGGAGATGGAGATGGAGATGGAGATGGAGATGGAGATGGAGATGGAGATGGAGATGGAGATGGAGATGGAGATGGAGATGGAGATGGAGATGGAGATGGAGATGGAGATGGAGATGGAGATGGAGATGGAGATGGAGATGGAGATGGAGATGGAGATGGAGATGGAGATGGAGATGGAGATGGAGATGGAGATGGAGATGGAGATGGAGATGGAGATGGAGATGGAGATGGAGATGGAGATGGAGATGGAGATGGAGATGGAGATGGAGATGGAGATGGAGATGGAGATGGAGATGGAGATGGAGATGGAGATGGAGATGGAGATGGAGATGGAGATGGAGATGGAGATGGAGATGGAGATGGAGATGGAGATGGAGATGGAGATGGAGATGGAGATGGAGATGGAGATGGAGATGGAGATGGAGATGGAGATGGAGATGGAGATGGAGATGGAGATGGAGATGGAGATGGAGATGGAGATGGAGATGGAGATGGAGATGGAGATGGAGATGGAGATGGAGATGGAGATGGAGATGGAGATGGAGATGGAGATGGAGATGGAGATGGAGATGGAGATGGAGATGGAGATGGAGATGGAGATGGAGATGGAGATGGAGATGGAGATGGAGATGGAGATGGAGATGGAGATGGAGATGGAGATGGAGATGGAGATGGAGATGGAGATGGAGATGGAGATGGAGATGGAGATGGAGATGGAGATGGAGATGGAGATGGAGATGGAGATGGAGATGGAGATGGAGATGGAGATGGAGATGGAGATGGAGATGGAGATGGAGATGGAGATGGAGATGGAGATGGAGATGGAGATGGAGATGGAGATGGAGATGGAGATGGAGATGGAGATGGAGATGGAGATGGAGATGGAGATGGAGATGGAGATGGAGATGGAGATGGAGATGGAGATGGAGATGGAGATGGAGATGGAGATGGAGATGGAGATGGAGATGGAGATGGAGATGGAGATGGAGATGGAGATGGAGATGGAGATGGAGATGGAGATGGAGATGGAGATGGAGATGGAGATGGAGATGGAGATGGAGATGGAGATGGAGATGGAGATGGAGATGGAGATGGAGATGGAGATGGAGATGGAGATGGAGATGGAGATGGAGATGGAGATGGAGATGGAGATGGAGATGGAGATGGAGATGGAGATGGAGATGGAGATGGAGATGGAGATGGAGATGGAGATGGAGATGGAGATGGAGATGGAGATGGAGATGGAGATGGAGATGGAGATGGAGATGGAGATGGAGATGGAGATGGAGATGGAGATGGAGATGGAGATGGAGATGGAGATGGAGATGGAGATGGAGATGGAGATGGAGATGGAGATGGAGATGGAGATGGAGATGGAGATGGAGATGGAGATGGAGATGGAGATGGAGATGGAGATGGAGATGGAGATGGAGATGGAGATGGAGATGGAGATGGAGATGGAGATGGAGATGGAGATGGAGATGGAGATGGAGATGGAGATGGAGATGGAGATGGAGATGGAGATGGAGATGGAGATGGAGATGGAGATGGAGATGGAGATGGAGATGGAGATGGAGATGGAGATGGAGATGGAGATGGAGATGGAGATGGAGATGGAGATGGAGATGGAGATGGAGATGGAGATGGAGATGGAGATGGAGATGGAGATGGAGATGGAGATGGAGATGGAGATGGAGATGGAGATGGAGATGGAGATGGAGATGGAGATGGAGATGGAGATGGAGATGGAGATGGAGATGGAGATGGAGATGGAGATGGAGATGGAGATGGAGATGGAGATGGAGATGGAGATGGAGATGGAGATGGAGATGGAGATGGAGATGGAGATGGAGATGGAGATGGAGATGGAGATGGAGATGGAGATGGAGATGGAGATGGAGATGGAGATGGAGATGGAGATGGAGATGGAGATGGAGATGGAGATGGAGATGGAGATGGAGATGGAGATGGAGATGGAGATGGAGATGGAGATGGAGATGGAGATGGAGATGGAGATGGAGATGGAGATGGAGATGGAGATGGAGATGGAGATGGAGATGGAGATGGAGATGGAGATGGAGATGGAGATGGAGATGGAGATGGAGATGGAGATGGAGATGGAGATGGAGATGGAGATGGAGATGGAGATGGAGATGGAGATGGAGATGGAGATGGAGATGGAGATGGAGATGGAGATGGAGATGGAGATGGAGATGGAGATGGAGATGGAGATGGAGATGGAGATGGAGATGGAGATGGAGATGGAGATGGAGATGGAGATGGAGATGGAGATGGAGATGGAGATGGAGATGGAGATGGAGATGGAGATGGAGATGGAGATGGAGATGGAGATGGAGATGGAGATGGAGATGGAGATGGAGATGGAGATGGAGATGGAGATGGAGATGGAGATGGAGATGGAGATGGAGATGGAGATGGAGATGGAGATGGAGATGGAGATGGAGATGGAGATGGAGATGGAGATGGAGATGGAGATGGAGATGGAGATGGAGATGGAGATGGAGATGGAGATGGAGATGGAGATGGAGATGGAGATGGAGATGGAGATGGAGATGGAGATGGAGATGGAGATGGAGATGGAGATGGAGATGGAGATGGAGATGGAGATGGAGATGGAGATGGAGATGGAGATGGAGATGGAGATGGAGATGGAGATGGAGATGGAGATGGAGATGGAGATGGAGATGGAGATGGAGATGGAGATGGAGATGGAGATGGAGATGGAGATGGAGATGGAGATGGAGATGGAGATGGAGATGGAGATGGAGATGGAGATGGAGATGGAGATGGAGATGGAGATGGAGATGGAGATGGAGATGGAGATGGAGATGGAGATGGAGATGGAGATGGAGATGGAGATGGAGATGGAGATGGAGATGGAGATGGAGATGGAGATGGAGATGGAGATGGAGATGGAGATGGAGATGGAGATGGAGATGGAGATGGAGATGGAGATGGAGATGGAGATGGAGATGGAGATGGAGATGGAGATGGAGATGGAGATGGAGATGGAGATGGAGATGGAGATGGAGATGGAGATGGAGATGGAGATGGAGATGGAGATGGAGATGGAGATGGAGATGGAGATGGAGATGGAGATGGAGATGGAGATGGAGATGGAGATGGAGATGGAGATGGAGATGGAGATGGAGATGGAGATGGAGATGGAGATGGAGATGGAGATGGAGATGGAGATGGAGATGGAGATGGAGATGGAGATGGAGATGGAGATGGAGATGGAGATGGAGATGGAGATGGAGATGGAGATGGAGATGGAGATGGAGATGGAGATGGAGATGGAGATGGAGATGGAGATGGAGATGGAGATGGAGATGGAGATGGAGATGGAGATGGAGATGGAGATGGAGATGGAGATGGAGATGGAGATGGAGATGGAGATGGAGATGGAGATGGAGATGGAGATGGAGATGGAGATGGAGATGGAGATGGAGATGGAGATGGAGATGGAGATGGAGATGGAGATGGAGATGGAGATGGAGATGGAGATGGAGATGGAGATGGAGATGGAGATGGAGATGGAGATGGAGATGGAGATGGAGATGGAGATGGAGATGGAGATGGAGATGGAGATGGAGATGGAGATGGAGATGGAGATGGAGATGGAGATGGAGATGGAGATGGAGATGGAGATGGAGATGGAGATGGAGATGGAGATGGAGATGGAGATGGAGATGGAGATGGAGATGGAGATGGAGATGGAGATGGAGATGGAGATGGAGATGGAGATGGAGATGGAGATGGAGATGGAGATGGAGATGGAGATGGAGATGGAGATGGAGATGGAGATGGAGATGGAGATGGAGATGGAGATGGAGATGGAGATGGAGATGGAGATGGAGATGGAGATGACCCCAAGCCTACCTGTTGCTGTGGGTCAGCCATCTTCTGGTCGTGTGCTGCTGCTTAACGGCGGCGGGGCTTCTTGGGGGTGGGGCCTGTGCTGGGGAGCCTGTCAGTGCTCTCTCCTGCATTCCCTCGGGCTGTTAGAGCCTGAGGGAATAGAATCTAAACACATGGCCAGCAGATTGCTGGCATTTGGGGTGGCCCAAGGGGGTGCACAGCATGATGTAGGGGGGGCCATGGCACCACTCTGCCCCCCCCCCAGCGACACCACTGCTATTGAACTATATGAAAACTGGTAAACTGCTGTATTGTTTATTTGTTATATCTAAATATTCACTGATTGTCATGCATGTTACATTGTCACAATAAACTACATTTTTATAGTTGGTTTGTAATGTGTGAAATACAAATCCTCTAATAACGTGTACTCCAGGGTCTATAAGCGTTAAAATAGTGAGTAGCTCTTAGCATTAAATTAAGGGGAACAGTGCCAATATATATCAATTCGATAATGTTTATAATGTTAAGATCATCACCATATAAATATCCTCACATTGTCTAGTGGAAGGCAAGCTGGATCCCTGGTGGTTTAGTATTGAGTTCGGCACCAATATCAGATGCAGATCACTTTAACAGCTCCCAGTGCTCCATCAATCACCAAGAGCACTAGGGAGCTCTTAAGTAGCTGAAGGAGGTGCAGACCACAAATGCTCCCTCAATGAAGTGAGGGGGCTCAGCCAGGTGATTTACTCCTGGTTCAAGAAGTCAGGGAGAAAAAGAGTTCCAGGGCCAAACACCAGCCCATGTCCAAACCCTAGGTGGAAGTCTTAAGGTTAATACAGTTCTGGTGGGAAGAGTAGCCGCAGTGGTCACACAAGGTATCTGCCAAACACAAACAAGATCAGATACTCCCTTTGAGTGGCAAGTCCACACGACCCACATACAATGAAGGATGAACTTTTTGTTCAAGTTCTGAACATATGGAGCGCTCAGAACATCTAGTACCTATGAGAAGTGTGAAGCCAGAAGCCACCAATACAATAATGAAAATAAGTAGGACGTCACTTTATTTGCTTTTAATTAAGCAGTCCTGTCAACATGCATACAAATGGGTTGTTACATTGTTTTATTATAACTGCCCCTTATATTTAAGATACAGTATTTACACTAACCAAGCCAGGTAACTTCTTTCAACTGTACTTTGTTTTGCAAGAAGCAATTTGGACTAGGCAGGCAAGCTATAGCTACAGGGTCTGCAATGTCGTACAGGTGAGCAATAGGAGGTGCCAAGCTTGAGTTGTAAAGCCATTTGGTGAACACAAGGCATTGTAACTCAGAACATGGTGCTGCATATTCAGAAACTAGAACCTTCATCTTAGTGCAGGGCTGAGAAAAAAATTATACTATCATTTGGTCCACCCATGCTGTGTGCAATATATGCATTGAAAGACTGCTTCAACTGGAGAGTGTCTATTAAACAGAAAGGTAAGGGAGTCATGGTAACTCGTGTGTCTCTAGGAGGACGTCCAGCTCAGAGCTAAGCTCCCGTGAGTTTCCCCGGAGGCATAAAGCCAGCATCACCAAGCATCTTCAGTGACACATCATCATCAGGTTTTATCACCAGCTTTGTAATACTACCATGATAGAGAGGCAGTCTGAGCCAAGCTTCCGGTGGGAGTTGTAGTGCCCTGTAGATGAAGATATACATTTTGTCAGTACATGGAAGGCATAAGACAAGTTTGTACAATATAGGTCTTGAGAGGTTATTTTTAATGCTGTAAAGCAGGATTCCCCAAACTCTGGCCCCCCCAGATGTTGCTCAACTACAACCAGGGCCAGGCAAACTACAAGGTGTGCGGTTTCTGCTCCCCAGCTTAATGAGACTGCGGCCGGAATATGACGTCATATTCCAGCCGCGGAATCATTAAGTAGCGCGCGAGGGCGGGGGGGAGCAGAGAAAGCACAGCTCCCCAGTGGCCGCCATCACAGCTCCCCCTGCGGCCACCAGCACAGACGGCTGTCTGCCCTGCACAACCCCCGGTCGCCCACAGGTAGTAGTAATGTGTGTCTGTCATTAGTGTTTTTTTTATTCACTTTTCCCCACGCCATGCTGGTCTCCCCTCCACTGGCCCTGCCTCTATGGCTGAGATCATAAAGCTTGATGACCTCAGCCAATCCAATTCTTTGCCATAGGATTAGCTGCAAAAAGCTACACCAATCATCATCTCCTCATAGAGATGCATTGAATCACTGTATCTCTATGGGGAATGTTCAGTGCCTCCAGAGCGTGGAGGCCCTTAATGTAGAAACACAGGAAGCACCTCTAGTGACCGTCTGAGTGATTGTCACTTTGAAGCAATGCAAACACTGCCTTTTCTCTGAAAGGTCAGTTTATACATTAAAAAGCCTGCAGGGACAGGCTATAGACAACAGTACCACTACAATAAGCCGTGTGTGCACGCGCTTGCTAGTGAGTGAGCTTGCTTGCATGAGAGCTTGTGTTTTTATGTCAATGAGATCATTTATATCAATGAGCATGTCTGTCTGCATGTGAGTATGCTTACTGTATAATTAAACAGTTACTCTGAAAGGACCAATATTTTATATTAGAAAAGAATCTCTCGACATAACCTTACATGGCGCAATGATTTATGGAGCTGGCATACATTTTTTTTCCCAGGGCAGCTTTGTATCCCCAGCCGGCCCTGACTACAACTCTTATGATTCTATGAATTAAATGGTCTGAGAATCATGGGAGTTGTAGTTCAGCAACATCTGGAGAGCTGGCGTTTACAGAAGCCTGCTGTAAAGGCTGTCAGTTTAGTACATGCCATCCAATTACCACAAGATTTGATAACATTTGGATGAAAACCTGTTAAATAAGCAGCACAGTTCATTATAGTAAAAATGGCACACAATTTTACAATACTGGATTCTCATTTCAATTTTGTATAGTTGTTCTGGGTTTAGTGTACTCCATTTACTTTGTTAAATAAGGGTGTTTAAAGAACAAAAACAAAAAATGCAGGTTAGGAATAGAGGGCCCTGGAAGATACCTGTGGTGACCACAGATTATTTAGAATGATAAGTGGAAGCAGTTTACCTGCATACAAAGTAGCGGATCACATTATCATGGCAGACTATTATTTCATAACTGTCTTTTGTTTGTTCTGGATCTGCACGGAGGATGTACTTCCTGAATGCAGCCTCAATGCGTGGGCCATCTTTAAAATACTAAGATGGAGACAACGACCAGGGTTAAAAGCAGAAACAGAATGCACACCAGAAACGCTTTAAAAATAGAGTCACCACTAGATATAGCTTACATAAAGATCTGGTATCCACTTGGATTCCGCAGGAACTGGTCGGATTGGAGGTCCTTCGTGAAGCAGACTGGAGCTGCACATTTTAATATCTATAAGAAGATTAAAGAAAGCCAAACCACCACCAAAACAGCTCAATAATGGTTATTCTGCAACTATTCAAAATATGCATAGGCAGCAAGAATTGGGATTTCAGAGGTCTACATGCAGCAGTCTAATCCCACATGTGCAATAGAGGGTCCAGTAAAACCTTTCCTTCCCCTGTACATATGGCTCACCTGGTGAATTCTTACTGATGATATCAGCAGTTTCTGTGGATCTGGTCAATGACGAATAAATAATGCAGCTAAAGTTATTCCCTTCACTTACTGCAAGAAGTGCCAGACGCTGTCCTGTTCACGCCCTGTAGAAAGAAAGACAGCATGTAGCTTGTTAAAGGAACTAGCAAGTACCATAACCACTACAGCTGTTCTGGTGCCTACAATGCCCCACCCCCTCCATTCCTGCAGCTTACACTCACGCTCCTTCTCTGTACATCCTTCCAGATGTTTCAAGTGTATTAGAGACATTGGTTCACGGCTTTATGAAAGATAAAGTCACTCCATGTTCAATAAGAGGTAAAGGAAGACCCCAAATCCCAGTTTTATCCATAGAAAAAAAAAACAAAACAACTAGATTTGTGTTACTGCATTTTTTCTTCTAAAGGCCTTTAATTCCTCCCCATCTGAGTTGTATGCTTCACTATTCCCTTCAATAATGCATCAGAAAGCTACATTTGAAGAACCTAATTAAGTGGAGATTTAAAGAGATGGTACTAAGAACTAGTAATGACCAGCTTTAGACGATAGGTGTAGATCATTCTGAAACGTGGTGCAAACAGGGTACAGTCACCAATACAATGTGCCAAAAACAAGACAGAACTGAAACTTTGTTTCCAGCTTGGCTATGCCATTTCTATTCAAATTTTGCACTTAACAGAAATTGTCCCATTATTTCAATGTAGCAGCTAGGATGTTACAAACCCCAATATAGGATGCTGAGCAATCACATTGCAATGTTGGTTTTAAAAACTCGACTTCTGAGTAGGTTACTAAAAAGGAAAAAAATAAAAAAGTCATCTTAGGTTAAATAACCTGCACAAGTGTTTCAAAAAGTGAAAAATAAACAAAACACAATTCCTTGCTCTTGCTTGAGCACTTACTATACACAGCAAATCCCTATCTGGAATTGGGAGGCTTTCCCACTTGCCAATTTACAAAATGTATACCTGCAAGACACCATTCCTCTGGCTTTTCCTCCTCACCCTGCAGCATGCTGATCCCTTCTTTTTAAAAGCCTGCTAGCTAATTGATCAGATACAGGTGAGGTGCACAAGTGAAACTATTAAGCAAAATAAAAGTTCTGGTCTGACTGTTACTTAGCAGCTGGTGCTATTGGAGCACTGGCCCACCCTGTTCTCCATCCCAGGGACCCATACCGTGGTTTGCAGAGTACCAGTAATGCATCTTGCAAACCTAACATCTCTCCCTGGGACATTTAACTCTCAAACCTCAGGCAGCTGTTCAGTAAATCAGGCCGAATATATAGGCCATCAACTACCACACCACATTTCCTCTCACAGTAGTCAGACATTTTAGAACAGTTTGAATTACCTGGGGTCCACCTGATGCTGGTCCCCGTTTCCAGCAAAGAGCTGAAAGCCTGCCATGCAGGGTTGAGCTCAGGACAGCCAACAGAAGCTTCCAGCTTTCCATCAGAAGTAGTGAAGGCAGTAAACAGCACACAGCAGACCACATGAAACAAGTCAAACCAGTCTTGTTTGACTGCTTACAAATTGAGGGCACCATAATCACTACAGCACATGCTTGTGGTTACAATGCTTGAGTGTTCCTTTAATGCAGGGGTTCCCAACCCAGTCCTCAAGTACCCCCCTACCAGTCCAGGATTACCCTATTGTGTGTAAAGGGTTTTCTAAAAAACTCCTCAGACACAACTGGGTAATCCCTAAATCCTGAACTGTTAAGGGGGTACTTGACTGTTGGGAACCGCTGCTTTAATGTGAAATGGATCACAATTTGGATCAGTCATAAACCAGGCAAACCGTCCTACGATAAAGTCTCTTCGCTCCCCACCCTGAGCGTCACATCTATGATATGATCAGCTCCTGGAAACCAGAGGAACTCCCCAGCTGAGTAAAATATATAAAAATTCTATTAATTCCTGCTGTGTTATTCAAAGCAGGTGTCTACAGCACTATACTTACCAATCCCAGTTCCAATCCCAGCGCCCAGGGATTATAGGTGGACATAGAAAACCAGAATCATCACCACTCTTTCCCACAGCCACAGAGGCAAAAATTGCAAAAGCAGAGCCACCAAACGCAATCACAGCTCTACGGAGAAACATGTTACCAAGAAATCAATCCCAGAATAATGCTAAAGCCACCACTGAGCCTGGAATTTATAGGTAGCGACTAGTTCAAACTTCCCACCCAGTTGTAGGCACTGTGATGTTACTGCAATTATGTAATTGTAGGGGACACATGGTGCAGATTGTTATAGCTAATAGGGGGCAGGAGATTCAAATCAATAGGAATGTGCTCTGTGTACTGCGCAAGCAGGGTAACTTGACCGTGGAATGTATCAAGAAATAATCAGAAATGATTTTTCTCAGATCTCCTAGCCTGCAAAGGAAAGTGATAAAAGGCAACAAAGCTCAGTTTGTTTTAAAATCTCATTATTTGTAATCAAATCAGAATATCATACAGTTGTTAATATATGTATTCTTGAAGAGATGTGTACAAATAATGTTCTTTTTCACTTCATGTATGAGTATGCATGGGTTCCCAACCCAGTCGTCAAGTACCCCTTAACAGTCCAGGATTTAGGGATTATCCGTTTGTGTCTAAGGTGTTTTTAGAAAGAAAAAAAAACACTTTAGGCACAACAGGGTAGTTCCTAAATCCTGGCCTGGTAGGGTGTACTTGAGGACTGGGTTGGGAACCCTTGAGTTAGAGCATTGAGAGCAGGCTTCCCCAAACTCCGGCCCTCCAGATGTTGCTGAACTACAACTCCCATGATTCTATGAATGAAATAGATAGGCTGAGAATCATGGGGGTTGTAGTTCAGCAACATTTGGAGGGCCGGAGTTTGGGGAAGCCTGATTAAGAGGATCAAAACAAGCTTTGCTTAAAGGGACACTATAGGCACCCAGTCCACTTCAGCTCATTTAAAGGGACACTCCAGGCACCCAGACCACTTCTGCCCATTGGAGTGGTCTGGGTTCCAACTCCCACTACCCTTAACTCTGCAAATGTAATTATTGCAGTTTTCATAAACTGCAATATTTACCTTGAAGGGTTAAGTTCTCCTCTAGTGGCTGTCTGTGTGTTATAACTACGCTGGACGTCCTCACGCTATGTGAGGACCTCCAGCGTCGCCGAAATCCCCATAGGAAAGCACTGAAATTATTTTTTAATGCTTTCCTATGGGGAGGTCTAATGCATGTGCGCCACCGGCCGCGCATGCTCAATAGGTCTCCCCCACCGGCTGACGTTGGCGGGGGATGAGCGTAGGCGGAGCTTTAACCAGCGCCGAGGGACATCGGGGCTGGTTACAGGTAAGTCACTGAAGGGGTTTTAACCCCTTCAGCAACATGGGATGGGAGGTGGGAGGGAGAGGGGACCTGCAGTGCCATGAAAATGGTTTGTTTTCCTGGCACTGGAGAGTCTCTTTAAGTAGTCTGAGTACAGTGTCCCTATTGCACTTAGTGCTGCAATGTATAACATTGCAGTTTTAGAGACAGACAGGTACTAGAGGTGCTTCCGGAATGTTACCAGACTTTTGGTCCGCTAACTGACGCTGGACATTTTCACGCTCTGCATGAGGACATCCAGCATCAGCTATTTCCCCACGGGACAGCCTTGGTTTATTACTTTCCTATAGGGAGGAATAATGCGCGCACCGCACTCGCCACACATGCGCGTTAGTGTCCCCTTGTCGAGTGATGTTGGAGAAAGCAGAGCCTCGACTCAGGGCCAAGGGGCATCGGAGCTGGAATCAGGTAAGAAAAAAATTAGTGGATGTAAAAAAAAATCCATGCAGAAATGAAACATTGGTGTTACACAATGTATAGGTAAACCAAAACAAAAATTGAAACAAACACTCCAAACAGGGCCGGCGCGTCCATAAGGCGGCACAGGCGGCTGCCTTAGGGCGCACCGGCTCTGGGGGCACAAGATTTCAGTGACCGGCAGGAGGGAAGCTCTCCCTCCTGCCAGGCCACCTTCTGGACCCCCGGCGCGGTGTGCGGCAGTGCTGAGATCAGACGTGGCGAGGGAGCTCTAATCTCACCGCTCTGCTCCCTCGCGCGCTTTCTGCTGATACCGCGGGAGCCGGAATATGAAGTCATATGTGTGTGAGTGTCTGTGTGTGTGTGAGTGACTGTCTGTGTGTCTGTGAGTGACTGTGTGAGTGTATGTGTGTCTGTGTGTGTGAGTGTCTGTGTGTCTGTGAGTGACTGTGTGTGAGTGACTGTGTGTGAGAGTATGTGTGTATGTGTGTGTGAGTGTCTGTGTGTGTGTGTGTGAGTGACTGTGTATGAGTGTATGTGTGTGAGTGTGTCTGTGTGTGTGAGTGACTGTCTGTGTGTCTGTGAGTGACTGTCTGTGTGTCTGTGAGTGACTGTGTGTGAGGGCCTGTGTGTCTGTGTGTGAGTGTGTGAGTGACTGTCTGTGTGTCTGTGAGTGACTGTGTGTGAGTGAATGTGTGTCTGTGTGTCTGTGAGTGACTGTGTGCCTGTGTGTCTGTGAGTGACTGTCTGTGAGTGACTGTGTGTCTGTGAGTCTGTGAGTAACTGTCTGTGTGTCTGAGTGACTGTCTGTGTGTCTGAGTGACTGTCTGTGTGTCTGTGTTTGACTGTCTGTGTGTGCGTGAGTGAGTGTATGTGTGTCTTTGAGTGACTATCTGTGAGTGAGTGTATGTGTGTATGTCTGTGAGTGATTGTATGAGTGTTGCCTGTGGGAGTATGAGTGTGTGTTTGTGAGTGTCTGTCAAATCAGTGAGAGTATCTTTGTTATTGAGTCTGTGCGTGACTATCAGTGTGTCTGTCAATGAGTGTCAGTGTGTGTGTGTGTCAATGAATGAGTGTGTGTCAGATCAGTGAGTCTGTGTGTTTGTCGCGGTGTGCGGCAGTGCTGAGATCAGACGTGGCGAGGGAGCTCTAATCTCACCGCTCTGCTCCCTCGCGCGCTTTCTGCTGATACTGCGGGAGCCGGAATATGAAGTCATATGTGTGTGAGTGTCTGTGTGTGTGTGTGAGTGACTGTCTGTGTGTCTGTGAGTGACTGTGTGAGTGTATGTGTGTCTGTGTGTGTGAGTGTCTGTGTGTCTGTGAGTGACTGTGTGTGAGTGACTGTGTGTGAGTGTATGTGTGTATGTGTGTGTGAGTGTCTGTGTGTGTGTGAGTGACTGTGTGTGAGTGTATGTGTGTATGTGTGTATGTGTGTGAGTGTGTCTGTGTGTGTGAGTGACTGTCTGTGTGTCTGTGAGTGACTGTCTGTGTGTCTGTGAGTGACTGTGTGTGAGTGTCTGTGTGTCTGTGTGTGAGTGTCTGTGTGTGAGTGTGTGAGTGACTGTCTGTGTGTCTGTGAGTGACTGTGTGTGAGTGTATGTGTGTCTGTGTGTCTGTGAGTGACTGTGTGTCTGTGTGTCTGTGAGTGACTGTCTGTGAGTGACTGTGTGTCTGTGAGTCTGTGAGTGACTGTCTGTGTGTCTGAGTGACTGTCTGTGTGTCTGAGTGACTGTCTGTGTGTCTGTGAGTGACTGTCTGTGTGTGCGTGAGTGAGTGTATGTGTGTCTTTGAGTGACTATCTGTGAGTGAGTGTATGTGTGTATGTCTGTGAGTGATTGTATGAATGTTGCATGTGGGAGTATGAGTGTGTGTTTGTGAGTGTCTGTCAAATCAGTGAGAGTATCTTTGTCATTGAGTCTGTGCGTGACTATCAGTGTGTCTGTCAATGAGTGTCAGTGTGTGTGTGTGTCAATGAATGAGTGTGTGTCAGATCAGTGAGTCTGTGTGTTTGTCAATGAGGGTGTGTGACTGTCAGTGTGTATACACCACTGAGTGTAGCGTGGCGGAGCTCAGTACAGGAGCTTCTGTTTCCTGTACCCGGCCAGACTGACCGGAGGTGCTCACTGAGAGAGCACTCCCTGTCAGTCCGGCCAGGTACAGAAAATCTCCTGTAGTGGATATCCTCTACTCAGCAATGCTACAAGAGAGGTAGGAGGCACACCAGGAAGGGGAGTGAGACCACCAAGGGGGTGCGGGGTGCACCAAGGGACAGGGAGGGGAGGGGAGAAAAACACCAAGGGACAGGGAAAAGAGGGGAGAGGTTTGAAGAACACTAAGGGACAGGGAAGGGAGGGGACCAATAATGGACGGAGAGAGTGGCCGGGTAAGCGGCACATAGGTGAAGATGTTATTTTTTTGGGGGGGAGGGGCGGAAAAATACATCTTCTCCTATGTACCCAAAAATCCTTGCACCGGCCCTGACTCCAAACACCTAAAAAAACTGCCCAAAGTACCTGCCTTGCACGGACTTCTCATTGAGCTGCATTGGGAAGGTTGTGTTTGGACAGCCACTGAAAGTCTGGGCTTTGGAAGAAGGGTATGGCTTGCAAAAGCTGCAGACAAGAGATCTGCAGCATTTGTATGATATTTTATATATATACCCCAAATGAAAAAAAAATGCATAAATCCATGGATGTTTTCATTGGTAGTATATCTACTAAATGGGGATTTTATTTAATTATGTTTCATTCTTTTTGAATTTGGGTAGTGAGGAGTCCCTTTAAGGTAACAGAGTTATGTACTAAAGTGAATACAGTTAGATTGTATAAAAAAAAAAAGAAAACAATATGTAGATTATATTGAAGCATTAATTTTAAGAACAAAGAACTATCTACCTAACCCTGTCTGCTCCAATTATCCTAGCAATAGCTAAAGGTACATTATAGTATTAGGAATACTATAGTGTTCCTCTGCCTCTAACAGTGTTAGGCATATAGCGTTAAGGGTGAGGATGTCCAGGTTTGTTTGATTGAGTTAAACAGCAGTGTAACGGATCCTTACAAGTTCCTGGTGTCTGTCAGAATAATCAAGGGAATTGCAGTTTATATCCTCTTTTCGTTCCATTTCCTCAGTTCGTATGGGTTTGCACGAATCCACTGTGTAAAGTATAGGTGGCCGCCATTTCGGGACTTTGCACGTGTTCGCGGCCATCTTGCGCACGAACAGCGGTGTTTGCCAGTCATCGTCTGGAACTAAAATCGGCTTCGCTTCTAGGCGAACACTGCTGAGACCTCCATAGCACCGGGGATTCTTGCCAAAGCTACCGAACGCCCTGCTGTTTGGTAGAAAGACTTAACAAACTATGGGGATTCAAGCGACCACCGAGATTCGACTGGATGGCACGAATTTCATATCTTTTCACTGTAGAACGGAGACCGACCGCAAAGCCAAAACTTATGGAACTATTTTCGGCTAGTTGGTCTGTGCGGTCGGTCAAAACTTTGGAACCTTATAACTCCCGAACCATTTGTCCGAATAGACTGATTTTTGGATATGTTGGTCCCCTGGACGAGGGCTATCTGGGGATACCTATCTTGTTTTTGGGGTACATCCAGAACGTAGATAAATTACTGTACATGTTAATTGTGTTAAATGGTTATCTGAGGGGAGGGGATGTGTGGGTTGTACCCTGTATCTGATTGGTGATTTTATACCTCCGCCTGGGAGTGTTCTTTTTGCATGTAACTGTAATAAAAAGCAGGCTGTGTGTTCCAGTCCTCAGTTCTTCTTGACCCTTCAAAACGTAGCCTCGTCTCGTTCTTGGAAGGGGATTCTTGTGGATTATTACTCTGCTCTTTTTACAGCTGAACCTGACTCTCCCTCTGGATCTCGTGGATGGGATTATACCAGCTTTACTTTACTTCTACACAGCAGCTTGCAGGGGAAAAGGACGTCACCAACGGCTGATACCCTCTCACTACCTGGGTAGCCGTTACATTGGTGGCAGCGGTGGGATGGTCCTTTTATCCAAGGAGCAAGTGCTGAATGGAATCTCAGTATGCCAAGCTGAAAAGACCCACACTAAAAGATTTATTGGAGAGTCGTGGTAGGAGTGCCAGCAACAGACCACGGAGGGAGCTGATAGCTGACCTGCTGGAGCTAGACGAAATGGATAGATCCATGGAAATAACTGAGCCCCTTGCACCGGTCAGCGAGGACGATGTACTTACTGCCATTGTACAGCGGAGACTAGCCTTGTATCCAGCAACATCCACGGAACTAATAAACCAGCTGTTCCGGGACACAAAGGAAGAGATAGAAACTAAGAGGAGACAAGAAACTGAACTGTTAAGAGCTAGACAAGCCACTACATATGCAGTTCCTACTCCTCCACCCGCTGCTACAGGGAGGAAAATACCGTTTACTGCGTTTAAAGCTTTTGTAGAAAGTGAGGAAGAAATAGATGGATATTTGGCTGATTTTGAGAGGCAGTGCTCACTACACCAGGTACCACCAGACCAATGGGTCACTATTTTGTCTGGTAAATTGTCGGGCAAAGCCGATGAATCCTTTTGGGTATCTGCTGACTTACAGGATTGGGTAAGGGACAGACGACCTAACAACCTAAGTGAGGCAGCTCGGCGCCGAGCAGCAGTAAGGCGAGGTGAAAGAATGAGTCCAGAAGTCAAGCAGCAGTGGAGTTCTGACCTTTGGGCCTATAGAACAATTTCCACCGTGGACTGAACTGCACCTATAGGACACAGTGGGACTTTTGCCTTAATTTAATTATTATATGCCACTTTTCTATGTGAGTGTTTTGATACTCTATATACATTTTATGTTTATTAAAGGTTACGGTGTCATTTTTTATGTTTTTTCTCTTTTTATGAGATTTCCACATTCCAGCTGCAATTATAAATATACTGTAGTGATTGTGGCATGCTGGTTCCTTTTATTTTTCTCTTTTCTGTAATTTAGAGGGTTGGGAGTAACCCTATATTCAGAGGCTGCCTGCACATATCTGCACTTGAACCCCCACTCACCAGTTGTTTGTATATACTATAACCGCTGCAGACTAACCTCCAGGGCATTGCGGATGTCCTGGGAAAGGGGAGTACCGTCAGCGAATGTGAAACTCTATGACTGACATCTCACCTGTAACCTATCGTGTACTGAGGTCATCTTTGGTCCCGCAAGGCAGTCAAATGTTTCTCCAACAACTTGATGGCAACTTGGTGGCATGCAAGATAATCAATGAAGGGCGCTCTTCTTCTTTGACCACCATCCGGTTGCTCTGAAAATTGACTTGGCTTACCGAAAGTTGCAGTTTTACCTTATATGTGAATACACCCCAGGAGTGGCTAAAACTGAAGCTGATGTCTTGTCCCGATCTTATTTTCAAGAGTTTTTCGAGATCCATTCCACTGCCAACAAGCACTTGTCCTGAACTCCTGTATTTCAAGAGCTGGTTATGGATTAACCAATTTGATGACCAATGCTCGGTCACTTTCCGGTACTGCTCTATCAGAAGATACCAAAACAGAGTACGACAGGGCATTAGTGGTATTCCGCAGGTTTACCATGGAGTTCCACCTGCAGGAGAACTACTTCATCAAGACCAAAATTAAACTTTAACTTAAAGGAGTCCAACATCATGTCCTCACCACATACCCTAATCACAACCTCTTTCTCAACTCATATCCCATTAAAACCATCCTTAAAGGCATTAACAAATCAGATAGACCTCCTACTTCCATCAGAATATTCATTGACGGACCCATATTTAGAGACCTCTCCAATTTACTGGTCACAAACCCATTCGAAAGCCACACAAATGACGTAATTAAGGCAGCCATTTACATCGCCTTCTACTGTTTCTTAACCCCTTTGTGGCGAAACCAACTTCGCCACTGTGAACTGGAGAAGCCTGGTTGCTAGCCTCCTGCCCTGCGACTATGGCCCCTGGACATATTTGGGGCATATTGTATTTTATCGTGCGACTGCTGGCCCTTTAAGTAAAGTGAATGGTATTTTATTGTACTGCTGCTGGCCCTTTAAGAACTGTCTGGGGACCTATTGAGACTTTGGGTAACAATACCCTTTAAGACTATGGCCCCTGAAAACGTATGGACTTTTATTGGTGTGTATGGCCCTTTAAGAACCGTCTGGGGACATATTGTGACTTTGGTGAACAATGCCCCTTTAAGACTATGTCCCCAGACCGGTAAAATAACTTGTTCCTGGCTTTCCCCCACTTGGTTCAGTAAATAGGGCTTACTGAACCAAGTACCACACAGGCGGACCACCCAGAAGCTAAAGTGTGCAGGCAATTTACCTCCCAGGCTGTGAGGTTACTGCCGGTTAATTGCACGTGGCGGCGGCCATCTTGGTTTCCTCGAATGCGGTCAGCGGGGTATGCTAAAGATTCTGTGGAACTGAAATAGGCTACACATTCTGCCGAACACCGCTGACCCTTACCTTCTTCCATACGGAACTTGCAGCTCCAGAGACTAAGTCCCGTTCGAAATGGGACTTAGTCGTTTTTTCGGCATGAAATTGACCGATCGCACAGCCCAAATCTATGGAACTGTTTTGGGCAGGAAATTGTGCTTGCGGTCGGTCATAAAGGACTTCCAGCTAACTTTTGATCCACTGGAGGGATTTGGCTGATTTTTGGAAGTGTTTATGTTTGATGTATGCTGAGTCTGAATATGCAAATTGAATGTATGGTTTTAAAGTTACAGTGTGTGTGTAAAAACTGTATTTTTATTGTATGTAATAATTGGTTTAACTGTTAATCTAAGAGGAGGAAATGTGTGGGAGGTACATCCCTGTGATTGGTTAATTTCATCCTCCCCCTGGGAGTGTCCTGTATGTACTTGTTTGTAATAAAAGCCAGACTGGGTGTCCCAGTCCTGAGTTCCTGTTTTACCCTCAACTTGAGTCCTGTGTCTTATTGGGGGAACCTGCTACAAGGGATTGCTATGCTAGGCATATTCCCTTGCTATAATCACTGAGCTCTTGTAAGAGCTTGTTCCTGCTTCGTTCTGAAGGGAGATAGCTGCAGCCTGCGGTGCTTATGGTGTCTGGTGGAGTGCTTGGAGTCCTCTGGAAGCGCTAGGAGCATCTTTCAACGGAGGTACCCAGTCGGGGTGCCAGTGGATCCGTTACACCCTTAAGGACCAAACTTCTGGAATAAAAGGGAATCATGACATGTCACACATGTCATGTGTCCTTAAGGGGTTAAAGGAACACTATAGTCACCTAAATTACTTAAGCTAAATAAAGCAGTTTTAGTGTATAGATCATTCCCCTGCAATTTCACTGCTCAAATCACTGTCATTTAGGAGTTAAATCACTTTGTTTCTGTTTATGCAGCCCTAGCCACACCTCCCCTGGCTATGATTGACAGAGCCTGCATGAAAAAAAAACTGGTTTCACTTTCAAACACATGTAATTTACCTTAGATAATTGTATCTCAATCTCTAAATTGAACTTTAATCACATACAGGAGGCTCTTGCAGGGTCTAGCAAGCTATTAACATAGCAGGGGATAAGAAAATCTTAATTAAACAGAACTTGCAATAAAGAAAGCCTAAATAGGGCTATCTTTACAGTAAGTGTTTATGGAAGGCTGTGCAAGTCACATGCAGGGAGTTGTGACTAGGGTTCATAAACAAAGGGATTTAACTCCTAAATGGCAGAGGATTGAGCAGGGAGGCTGCAGGGGCATGTTCTATACACCAAAACTGCTTCATTAAGTTAAAGTTGTTCAGGTGACTATAGTGTCCCTTGAAGACCTAGAGAATTTACAGTGGTATTGATACCGGAGAAACTGACGGAAGCCAAGCACAGAGAGATGGACACAGGTTTCTTCAGGAGGGAAGAGATTCTTTATTCGGTTCACCGATCAGGACTCAGAGGGACTAATGTCACCAAAATACAGCAAGTTCTGAGCCCCGGACAATAGTGCAGGCTCCTTATATAGGCATATAACTCCTCCCATATTAAGCTCCACCCGCACATTCTCTTAACCAATCAATACAAATAAGAATTAACTTCCTGCTTGACCGCATGGCCTGTCCAGCACAATGGAGGAGGGGAATACTACATCCTGTATTCTCGCACATGCTCCGTACACTACTGATCGTATCTTGCCACGTGCAACCAACTGATCGATACGTCAGCATATGCACGTACACATGCCACGTGGTAATCTCGGCCTACTAAATTTATTTTTACCGAGATTCCACCACATTCCCCCCTTTGATGCCTCTTGATATTTCACAATTACTTGAGGCATCACTTAACCTTGGTTTGCATACACCTCAGGTTACCATGAACCAGACCAGACTTTTCCTATGATGTGAATCCCTTAACACTCCTCTTCCTGCATTGGTTCTCCCTGATCTAGAGCCTCATATTTATATATGGCCATTATCTGTGCTGCAGCCTTCCTTTCTGCTATATTTTCTATCAGGCTTTGCACAGACCTAACTACTAAGGGGATAAGACATGGTAGGAGTAGGCACAACATTAAAATCAGTAGGACTCCGCCTACCAATGCCTTAAGCCCTCCAAACTGCTCATACCAGCTACCAAACCAACTGCTTGGATTATACCCTTTCCATACCTGAGTAGGCACATGCGCTATTTTAACCATATGGCTAGTAAGCTCAGCTATTGCTTGCCCTTCGTCATCTATTTGAAGACAGCAATTGCTCAGGTTAAACTTCCCACATACACCTCCCTCTACTGACAATAGGTAATCCAAGGCTAATCTATTTTGGTACACTGCTGTCCTCATCCTGGTATTGTGCTTCGCTAGAAGATTGAGCGCTTGTCAGGTCTCATTAGTAATAATCTCAACCACCACCTGTAATCTTATAATACGGTTGAGCATATAAATTGGGGTTCTATATGGTACCAAAGGTACCATCCTCTGCCCATGTAGCTGGCCCATAATAATCTATAATACGCTGGGGAGGCCATTCATTATCTTCCCAGGCGCCTATCTCTATGGGTCCCCTTTTCTTCCTATGATTCACATTATACACTTTAACACCCAAAGTCTCACCTGTTTCAATAGGTAACAAGAAGAAGGATGGTTTGAGCATACCCAACACACATGCCCCTTCCCAGTCCTGTGGCAACTCGGAATAGGCTTTCTTACCACAGATCCAGTACAAATTTGCTGGGGCTCTCCAACTAGATGTGATGGATAAATCAAACCACACGTCCTTTAAATAGGCATATCTTGCAAACGGGTTAGATGGTTCTGAGACATTTGAAGCCGACCACCAAGTTGTATTCTTTGTATCATCATCATAAGCTTTTTGCCCTAGACAAGTTAATTCTCCTACAGAAGTATTATACATCATTCCTTTCCTTGCTATGCAAACATAACCTATGATGGAGGTCTTTAATCTCCACTCAGATTTACCTCTAACACTCATCTGATAATCGGCTTGTGAAGATATTATTTGTTCAACTGCCTCAGAACCGGACATTACCTCCTTTGCTTCCCAAGGCCATTGGTCTCCCATGTTAGTACCTCCACACACATAGCAGTTGGTAACATTAAGACTACCGGCAATACTTTCAGCTAAATCAATGAACAGGTTTTTAGCGTTATGGGGGATCTTATTATCTATGCTCATCTCTTCATAAAAGTAATGGTATACCTGATGAGTTTGGGAGGTTACCGTATCGGTCTCTATCCCTATAAACAATACTGTCCCAGGGTCTAAACCCGTCCCGTATATTTGAAACCCAAATAAATTACCATATCTATCTAAGAATTGGTCAGGATTATTTATAAGAATATGGACTGGATTGCATTCCATAGACTTACAGTATGGATTGGTAGGCAACTTAGTCACAATCATGTCTTTGTCTGCTGTCTGTCCCCAAGTTGCCCACCCCACACAAGACCAATATGGGCAACAATTATAATCTCTATTTGGGCATCTAGGACTCGCATACTTATTTTTACTACTGGGACAAATATATTTATCATTAGACCCATACGTTCTCTCCCATCTATGATCCCCACATACATTCCACGGCTTTCTACCACTTGATATCGCCTTACATGCATCAAATAGCAGAACACCCGAAGAATGTACGGATTCTAATACCGTTTTATTTATTAGGGTCCCCTGAGGATCTCCATTCCTGAGAGTCAACCAAATTGTACGTGGTTGATACTCTGGATTGAAGCACTTAGGTTCTCCTACCCCTAGATGACATACACTATACTCTACATTTAGATATCTACACCTAGATACATCTCCTTTACATTCATATTGCGAATGCTAAATTAGGGTCTGGGAAATATGGTTCCCTGTTCTTGTAGTCTTAATGCATACCTCACAGCTAGGAGTGTCGGTACCTCTACCTTCCTGAATATAAAAATACATATAAATAAACATTATCATAAGCACATCTTTCGTTGGCATCCTCAGTCTTCGTCCGTGCGATGGCACCTCAGCTTCCAGGATGTAAGGGCTGCAGGGAATGGAGTTCTGCTCGTCTTCACAGGGGTCCCTTCGAGACTTTTCCTGACTTTTAAACTACACGTCGGTGAGCGGACAGGCTTTATTATGGCCTTCTCACTCACTTACCAATCTCTGAAACAATAAAATTTGTAATCCACAAGGTTCCTCGTCACTCCGACTGAGTCGTGCGCTTTAACCGGATCTTGCAGGGATTCTCTGGATCTGCTGTAACTTGCCAAGAATCGACTGCTGCTGGTTTAACCCTGGAGTGATGTATCCACGGAGTCACTTCGGCCAATTTTATCGCTGTAGGGGTAGACAAAAGAACAACATAAGGACCTCTCCACTTGGGCCCTAACGGTACATTATTCCACTCTTTAATCCACACTTGGTGTCCTGGGTGGTAACTATGAACAGGGGGATAAATATTCACAGGTAATCTATCTTGTACCCATTTCTGTACCTCCTCCATAGTCTTACCCAACTCTACAACCTGCTGCCGGGTAATTCCTTCTCCCAACTGACTCAAATACCCCCTCAAGTTACCAAGTACGGGAGGTGGTCGCCCATACATGATTTCAAAAGGAGAGAGGCCCATCCTTCTGGTAGGTGTACTGCGGATTCGTAACAGAGCTATGGGCAAAAGAACGTTCCACTTAAGTTGGGTTTCCTGACACATTTTTGCCAACTGGTTCTTAATAGTTCTATTCATTCTCTCTACCTTACCAGAACTCTGAGGTCTATATGCCGTATGAAGTCTCCACTTTATACCAAGCATATGAGTCAGTTGTTGTAGGCATTGATGAACAAAAGCTGGACCATTGTCCGATCCTATAGAGCAGGGTAGTCCATATCGGGGTATTATTTCTCGTAGCAGGAATCTCACAACTTCTCCTGCTTTCTCTGTACGAGTAGGACATGCTTCTACCCAGCCTGAATAGGTGTACACAACTACTAGTAGGTAGCGATGTCCACCAGATTTAGGCATTACTGTATAGTCAATTTGTAGATCGGACATAGGGAGTCCCCCCATAAACTGGACTCCTGGTGGCTTTACTGGTCCTTGCCTTGCATTATTTTTAGCACACGTCACACATCTTCGTACAATGGCTTGAGTTAAGTTGGACAATCTTGGTATGTAGAAATGTTTTCTGAGAGATTCTTCTGTACTGTCTCTCCCAGAATGTGTCCCGTTGTGATAGTTTTGGACAATTTCTACCGCTAGTGATGATGGAATAACTATTCTCCCATCTTCTAACTGATACCATTTGTTCTCCAAATACTTTCCAGGTTCAGTCTTTAACCACTCCTATTCTTGAGCTGTATAAACTGGAGTCCATTGAGACAGTGGGGTTGGTATAAGAGCAGCTATATGTTCCACATATTCCTGTCTTCCTGATTCAGCGGCACGCTTAGCTGCATTATCTGCCATCCGGTTTCCTTTGGTTACATCACCATCTCCTCTCAGATGCGCTCGACAATGTATAATTCCGACTTCTTTCGGTTCCCATACTGCTTCCAATAGTTGTAGGATTTCAGCTGCGTACTTGATTTCTTTGCCCTCTGAATTCAATAGTCCTCTTTCTTTATACAAAGCTCCGTGGGCATGAGTGGTTAAAAAAGCATACTTGGAGTCCGTGTAGATGTTCACTCTTAAACCTTCAGCCAATTGTAACGCTCGTGTCAGTGCTATCAATTCTGCTTTCTGTGCTGATGTTCCTTTTGCCAGTGGCCGAGCTTCTATCACCTTGTCTATCGTTGTTACTGCATATCCTGCATAGCGGATCCCTTCTTTCACATAACTACTGCCGTCTGTGTAATATTGAACATCGGGGTTCTGGATGGGAAAATCACGAAGATCTGGTCTACTTGAGAATACTTCATCCATCACTTCCAAACAATCATGTTGACTTTCAGTAGGTTGTGGCAAAAGGGTAGCTGGATTTAAGGTATTTACAGTCTCTAAATGCACTCTTGGGTTTTCACACATTGCTTGATACTTAGTCATACGGCTATTACTAAACCAATGATTTCCTTTGTAATCCAACAACGTCTGTACTGCATGTGGGACTCGTACATAAAGTTCTTGACCCAGAGTGAGTTTATCGGCTTCAGCTACCAGCAGGGCGGCTGCAGCTACGGCTCTTAGACAAGGTGGAAGTCCGCTGGCCACTGCATCCAATTGCTTAGACATGTAGGCAACGGGTCTTTGCCATGATCCCAAGTACTGTGTCAATACTCCCACAGCCATTCTTCTTTGCTCGTGTACATACAGGTAGAATGGTCGTGTGTGATCAGGCAGACCTAATGCTGGGGCACTCATCAAAGCCTTCTTCACATCTTCAAATGCCTTTTGCTGTTCTGGGGTCCATAGGAAGGGATCGTGTTCTGTACCCTTGATAGCAGCATACAGAGGTTTTGCCAATATCGCGTAACTGGGAATCCATATCCTACAGAAGCCTGCTGCCCCCAAGAACTCTCGCACTTGTCTTCTATTCTTGGGTGTTGGT
This sequence comes from Pelobates fuscus, assembly GCF_036172605.1. NCBI lineage: Eukaryota > Metazoa > Chordata > Amphibia > Anura > Pelobatidae > Pelobates > Pelobates fuscus. Next base: position 177,072,693 of record NC_086323.1, on the reverse strand, counting down.
ATTTGGCACACAGCTTCTTTTCTCTCTGGCCCCATTATCCTTTGACCTTCAGAGATATGGAATCCCAGATATTTGACAGTTGGCAGACACAACTGAGCCTTCTTCCTAGACACCTTGTATCCTGCCTTCCAGAGAATGTGTAGTAGATTGTGCGTTGCTTGCTGACATATTTCCCTTGTAACTGCGGCTATCAACAAGTCATCTACATATTGTAGTAAAACACACTCTCCTGGGATGGACTCGAAATCCAGTAGATCTTGACTTAGAGCTGAACCGAACAGGGTAGGTGAATTTTTAAACCCTTGGGGCAGTCTTGTCCAAGTCATTTGGCGTTTTGAGCCCGTTACAGCATTTTCCCATTGGAAAGCGAAGATACATTGGCTTTCTGCGGCAATTCGGAGGCAAAAGAAGGCATCTTTGAGGTCTAAGACTGTAAAATAGGTACCCCCGCCCGGAATTAAAGCAAGCAGGTTATATGGATTGGGCACAACTGGATGTATACTAACAACCGCATCATTGACTGCTCTCAAGTCCTGCACAGGGCGATACTCATCTGTACCGGGCTTTTGAACAGGCAGCAATGGGGTGTTCCAGGGGGAAGTACAGAATTTTAGGATACCATACCGTATGAACTTATCCAGATAAGATTGAATGTTCTTCTTAGCCTTCTGCGGAATGTGATATTGTCGTAGGCTCACTGGATAAACCCCAAGTTTTAGTTCGATTTTAATAGGTGGAATATTGCGGGCCAGTCCTGGTGGGTTGTTCTCTGTCCAAACTCCTGGTATGTTGAATAAGGATTCATCACTCCTAGGGTTTTGGCTAGTCAACGCTGTATAAAGTCGCCACTCTTCTTCCTTTGGTATGGATAATGTCATAATACCTGAAGGTCCATTAAACTTTAAGGATGTTGTTCCGTTTGGTAGGAACGTAATCTGCGCTTGTAATTTGGATAGCAAATCACGTCCCAGCAATTGGACTGGACATTCAGGCATGTAAAGGAATTGATGTTTTACTACGTGGCCTCCCAATGTACAGAGTCGACTTTTAAGAACCGGTTTTGCAGCACTCCTTCCAGTTGCTCCTATTACGGTAATAGTTCTTCCAGATGGAGGAGCAACTAGGTTAGTCACCACCGAATGTTCAGCACCAGTGTCGATCATGAATGCACTCCTTTTTCCCCCTATTGATACATCGACCATAGGCTCCGCTCGACCAAGGGGGATGGAGCCCGGTCGGTATCAATAGTCCTCCATGACCGTGTCAGCCAATCCTACAAAGTCCCTACCTTCTCTATCGCGGGACCTTTGCGCTGCGTGATAGTACCTATCCTCTCTTACACTTCCTCTATTACCATTACTCCCTCCGGGACCTCCTCTACCTTTCGCTCTGCCTCTAAAGTTTCCATAACCTGCCCTGGGTGGGTCTCTCTCGTACTGCTCTCTTTTTGGACACTCGCTTCTCCAATGCCCTTCTTCTCTGCAATACGCGCACTGATTCCTACTCAAGGGCTCCCTATTCCACCTACTATCGCCTCTATCTGGGCCCCGTCTATCTACGCCTGCGATCGCTACCGCTAGCATATCCGCCTTTTTACACATCTTGCGCTCTTCCTCTTTCTTACTTTCTGATTCCCTATTCATGTACACCTTATTTGCTACCTCCATTAGTTGGGTGATAGACATTCCTGCAAACCCTTCTAACTTCTGTAGCTTGCGCTTAATATCTCCGTAGGCTTGGCTGACAAAGGCAGAGTTTACCATTCGGGAATTATCAGTGTCTTCCAGATCAAAGGGGGTATACAAGCGGTATGCCTCCAATAATCGGACATAAAAGACACTAGGTGCTTCATCACTTTTCTGAATCACCTCAACTGTCTTCGACATATTAATGGCTTTCTTCCCTCCGGCTTTCATGCCAGCAATTATAGCATCTCTATAGGCTTTTAGGTGACGCATATCTGCGCCATTAACATTCCATTCGGGATCGGTATTTGGATAATGAGTTGCGGCCCATGCTGCTGGATTGGCTTGATTTAAAGTACGGGCTTCTTCCTCCAGTGCTTTAATGGCCGCTTGATTAATCCTAGTCCTCTCCTCATTATTAAACAATGTCATTAATAATTGCTGGCAATCAGCCCAGGTTGGATTATGCGTCTGGACTATCGAGGTGAACAGGTCGGTCATGGCTTGTGGTTTCTCAGTCTACGAGGAATTGTGGGTCTTCCAATTCAAGAGATCGGTAGTCGTGAACAGGACATATACGAAGACTGGGTCAGCATACACCATTTGACCTGTGGCATCAAGATAGGCTGACCCAGGATTCAAACGAAGAGGCATCTGATAATGTTTGGGTCGTTGGGTACCGGTCAGTTGTCGGGTTAGTATAGGGCTACGTGGAAGGGCGTCGGTTAGAGGTTCCGGTCGGGGGGTAGTAAGACATGAGGATGTAGAAGCTTGATTTTGGGGAAGGTCGGTGAATAGAATATTCCGAGCCGGGCTAGAAGAAGCCTGACCGGAAGCTTGAGTTGGCGCCAAATCAGGATATATGGGTTTAACGGGGGTTGGTACCGGAAGGGGAGGTTTAGTAACGGGTGGGATGGATTCTGAGCTGGAGGAGGAAGTAGATGGGGTCAACGAACGAGTGGGTGTGGAACTTCCTGTACTTGTATCACTTCCCTCTACAGGGAAGTAAGGGGGCGGCATAGGGATCTCGGACTCAGGGGGAGTGTCCAAAATGGGCTTAACCATGGTCCTAGTGGACAAACAAGTCCTGGCCACCATGAGGCAACATTGCTCCTCGTGGCATATCCGGATCCATCTTGGCGAGTCGTTTACGGCCTGCCTCCAACAATCAATGTATGGAAACTGTCCGTAAAGTTCAGGCCTACCTGATACAGCCACGTGTACACGCTGTACCAGATTTGGATCCAAACTGCCACGCGGCGGCCATGCCGCGACCAAAGTAGGCCACTCCCTAGTGCACAAAGTGACTAAACATACAGAGGACATTTTAACCCCCAAATCACATTTTGTAAATCCCTTTTTAAAATTCTTCACCATACAACCTAAGGGATCCAAAATCGTCGACTCCGACGCGCCCATACTTATCAATGGAGCGTCGTTGACAACGAATGCTATACACACACTCTATTCAACAGTCACACCCGTTTCTTCCGGCAACAGCACCACGTGGTACAGTTACCAAGTGAAATGTACACAATAACACGATAAAAACACTCAGGGAATTCCCGTACACACACAGCTGTTACACCAGTCACTAAGTAATCGATATTATGCCCTTTGGCGAAACTATACAGTCACCCACGCTATAATTCTCTATATATGAATTACCCGTCTATAACACACCCCAGTAACATCGTCTTTTACAAATAGTAGTTACAGTACAGCATAGGTCAAAGTACAATTTAAGGTCACAATACAATTATTATTATGGTTATGGTGTTAGACATGCATTAGACGACAATGATTAGTACTTATATACAGTGTCAGTAAGTATACAGTGTTATGGTACCGTGCACTATAATACAGCAACACACTATTAACACTCTCGCTAGACGGCTGAGCTCGCGCTATCTAACAAGATATACACTTTACTAACAATCTTTAACACATATACAATCCCAACTAAACTATTGGCCAGTACCTTGATGGACTACCTAAAACTATCTACATCCGTTTTGGTTAGCCACACTGCCCAAGCACCACATATAGCGAACTAGAGGGCGGAATTTACAACAGAACCCTTTTAGTCTTTCTACTCTATCAATAGTCTAGTGGGTTCCAAATTTACACGCCTTCCCACTTAGCCAAGATAGGTTGAGAGCTAGCAAACGATAATGTACATCAGAGTCTGCTTAGTCTCCCAGTCCCTCCGACCTAGCGAACAAATTGTACACCCTAGAACGCTAGTCTAGACAAGACACCGGTGTCCGGCTAGGGCTATTTACATAGAACCCCGCCTGACTCCAAACCAAATCAAACAGTCATACTAAAGAGCGTTCGATTGAGCGGTGCGCCTTCGCTCCTTCCCTCCGACAGAGGGGGCAGATTCCATACACAGATTTAACCCCTTATGGGCCTACCGCACAATCGGTATACCCCTAGTGGGTCCGCCGTCTAAAACAGTGGTCGTCTTACCTCCTCGTTCCTGAACCTGAGTTCACACTCATCGACGGGGACACCCCAGCACTTACTACGTAGAGGCCGATGATCTCCTGGACAACAGACCAGTGGCGCCGAGACGAAGGGAGGTCCACGCAGAAGTTCAGGGGTGCAGCCGTAGAGAACGTGGGCAAAGATAGACCGTCTCACGCCTCTGCTTCTCAGCTACCGTTGAACGATGAGCTTCCCGGCCAATGCACCAAATGATACCGGAGAAACTGACGGAAGCCAAGCACAGAGAGATGGACACAGGTTTCATCAGGAAGGAAGAGATTCTTTATTCGGTTCACCGATCGGGACTCAGAGGGACTAATGTCACCAAAATACAGCAAGTTCTGAGCCCCGGACAATAGTGCAGGCTCCTTATATAGGCATATAACTCCTCCCATATTAAGCTCCACCCGCACATTCTCTTAACCAATCAATACAAATAAGAATTAACTTCCTGCTTGACCGCATGGCCTGTCCAGCACAATGGAGGAGGGGAATACTACATCCTGTATTCTCGCACATGCTCCGTACACTACTGATCGTATCTTGCCACGTGCAACCAACTGATCGATACGTCAGCATATGCACGTACACATGCCACGTGGTAATCTCGGCCTACTAAATTTATTTTTACCGAGATTCCACCACAGTATGACAATCCGAGGCCAACATAAGCTTCAAAACTTCCAACATCATCAAACACGATGACCACTACATTCTCACCCTACAAATGTCCAAAACTAAGCAGTGCAACCAGCCATCCACGATCATATTATTTCCCACAGGCAACGATTGCTGTCCTGTTAAATTATTGGGTTCATACCTGCTTACAGTCAACAGCCCTAATTCTCATTTACAATTATTTCATGCCCATCCACTTACTACCTCCAAGTTTGTGTTCTACATTAGGAAATTACTACTGAGATTGGGTCCCAATCTATCTTCCTTTTCTGGACACTCATTTAGGATTGGTGCAGCATCTGCAGCCTCCAGCGTGGACATACCAGTTCATATTATCAAAAAGGGAGATGGAAATCCTCAACCTAAAACAGAGCTCAGGAAAGCGTTTAAAAGTTTAGCCTTATGAGCTATGCAATAAAGTGTGTTTCTTCCTTTAACATTTTTTGCCCTCTATATTTACAGGCCTACCCTGTAACACCACTGCCAACTTTCATCACTTTCTACTATCACCCCATTCTACTGTTTCATATAACTATCATGTTTCTGACTACAAGTTTAAAGTCAAAGGCCTGTATTTTTCGTAGGTTTTTGCCCCCTCTTAATTGGGCCATTCAGTTTCAAGTAATCCACCCTCCTCACCCCTTATTTAGCTAAATTATGACATCATGTTTACCATACGGAAACTTCGACCCATTGACCTTTTTTTATGTAAGGCAATATGACTTAAGTTTTAAGTTTTATTTTTACAAGTCCCGAGAGTGCTTTCATTTGTTAAGTTTTTGTATTTTGCTTGACAAGCACCAGGCTAAGAAGTTCTGTTTTTATGGAGTGCAAGATTATTATATATGGCCCCAGCAGCACCCTATAATGTATGCATGTTCAGGTGAAGGCAGCCCTAGTCATCCTTGGTTTCATTTATTTTTATAATAAATCCTTGGTTTGGCACACCTCCCTGTCACAGGTGCCTCGTTTAAGGGTCCTATTTAACCTTGACCTGCAGAGAGTCCCAGGAGGAATAATTTCCCAAGTAAGTGGATCGATCTCATAAGAGCAGGTATAAAGCAGCTAGAATAGGACCTGCCAAGAATGAAGTACATTGACGTTGTGGCAGGCATATGCAATATATGATAATATACTGTAACTAAACCCCCATTATTTTTTGCCTAGGTGAGGTGTTTTTAAAACTGTGAGACTTGAAATCGTTGTTTAGTGAATGAGCAAGTGTGCTGGATTGTGTATTTTGTTTGTGTGTGTATATATATATATATATATATATAGGCATTGAACATTAGGAAGCTAACTGCAAAGCACCACTACTTGCTGCTCTCGTAGACCGGAAACTGGTCTACGAGATCTGAGAGCTGGACTTTGGATTGAGGCTTCGGGTGGAACGCACGCCGAGCTCACCAGCGGCATACACACAGCATGGACTGCAGCTCCTACAGATGCCATCCATCCTAAGGATCACAGAATCAAGTTTGGTTGTAAGCTATTGAGCCAATTTTGCATTGATTCATATTCACTTTGTGAGTGTTTTTAAAGGGACACTTTAAGCACCCAGACCACTTCAGCGAATTGAAATGGTCTGGGTGCTGTGACCCTATTGCACTTAGTGCTGCAAAGTAAAACATTGCAGTTCCAGAGACCTGCAATGTTTACATTGCAGCTCTAAGTCTGCCCCCAGTGACTTTCTACCACACAGCCACTAAAGGGCTTCTGGAATCCAAACAGACCTCACGGACTTCCAGCATCAGATTTTCCCAGTAGGAAAGCATTGAATAATGCTTTCCTATGGAGAGGTCTAATGCACGCATGGCCATTGCATGCGCATTAGGTCTCCCCCACCGGCTGACGTCTGCGGGGGAGGAGCGTGGGTGGAGCCTGCCCCAGCACCGAGGGACATCGGCGCTGGATTCAGGTAAGTGGTTGAAGGGGTTTTAACCCCTTCATCCATGCGGGAGGGGCTGAGGAGGGTGGGTTCCACAAAAACGGCTTTGTTTTCCCGGCACTATAGGATCCCTTTAATCTTACAATTTATTAAAAGTTCCAGTTTACAGTGAGTACTGTATTTTTATTTTTACTTCTAGGCACTAGTGAAACATTTTGAAAGTGGGAGCAACCATTTTCTAGATTTCTACTAATATATACTGTATCCATTTTTCAGTAAAACAGATAAATTTGGCATTTGGGTACCTTACTGTATACAACTACTACTGTATTACGCTACTCTGTGTCCAGGGGTCAAGTCCTGGGGAATAAAGTGTGGGAACTCACTCGAGTTCCACCCTCACCCCACCACCAGAAAAAAAAAAAAACTTGCATGCATATATAAACACGTACACACACTCACAGACACACACAGACTCACACGTACACACACACAAACATACATACACTCAGACACACACACACATACACTCACAGACACACACTCCCAGACACACACACTCCCAGACACATACACTCACAGACACATACACTCACAGACACATACACTCACAGACACACACACACACACACACTCCCAGACACATACACACACACACAGGGCGTTAATATTCTTTGCACAATGCACATTGCACACTGGGCACTGAATGGCACTTTAATATTATGATTTTCACTTGATTTATTTATTCCTTCTTAATATTATTATCATTCTTTACTTCTATGCCAGTCTAGTCAGTTTAACAGGGAGAGAGGCTTTGCAATGTTTTACAGTCAGCCTATTTTAGACTGACTTTTCGATATTGATACTTTCTTTCCTCTCTACCCCTGTAGCTCCATGTCTATAGGAGCAGTATCCTGTCTGCTATTATTATTATTATTATTCTTTCTTTTTTTATTTATTTCTTTTTATTAAGTTTTTCTTATTTTTACAAAACATTAAGTATTAACAATTATACTTAATCAATAAAACATGATTCTGTTATGAATCCAACATGCTATACATTCCCATACATTTATAACCTAACCATAGATATTTATCCTATATATACACACAAAAAGACAGAAATATAAAAGAAAATATTGGGAAAAAAAAAACACATTTATTATTAGTTATGTTTGTTGTCTCTTGACTAGTTATTATTCTTTCTTATTGAGGTGTACTGCTGTGGAAGATATTGACCATGCACTGCTATAATACATTAGGTTGGGTGCATGTATTAAAGGGAAACTCCAGTGCCAGAAAAACGATCTGTTATTCTGGCACTGGAGGGTCCCTCTCCCTCCCACCCCCCAATCCCCGGTTACTGAAGGGGTGAAAACCCCTTCAGTCACTTACCTGGGACAGCGGCGATGTCCCTCGCCGCTGTCTCCGCCTCCGCAACGCTCCTCCCAGTGATTGCGTCGGCCGGTGGGCGAGACTGATCTCGCCCACCGGCCGAGGAGACGTAATGCGCATGCGCGGAGATGCCGCGCATGCGCATTACGTCTCCCCATAGGAAAGCATTGAAAAATCATTTCAATGCTTTCCTATGGGGTTTTGAGCGACGCTGGAGGTCCTCACACAGCGTGAGGACGTCCAGCGACGCTCTAGCACAGGTTTCCTGTGCTAGAACCCAGGAAGTGACCTCTAGTGGCTGTCTAGTAGACAGCCACTAGAGGTGGAGTTAAACCTGCAATGTAATTATTGCAGTTTATAAAAAACTGCAATAATTACAGCTGCAGGGTTAAGGGTAGTGGGAGTTGGCACCCAGACCACTCCAATGAGCAGAAGTGGTCTGGGTGCCTAGAGTGTCCCTTTAATTTACAACAGACACTCCTATTAATATTATTATTTTTTCCTGTGGCTACCACCTTTGAGAAGGTTATATTTGGAGTATAGTATATTGGATCCGGTCCTATTTAGTATATATATTTTTTCGAATAAAGCTGTTATATAGGATGGGGGATCAGACTATATAATGCCACATACTGGTGTCCAATTTTTTCCTTTACCTACAGGTGGCATCAGGCATATTAGTCTCGAGTATGTATATTAAACTTTAAGTTACGCTTTTGATTTAGATACCCATACAAGATAACCAGTTTATTTCTGACGCTCTGGTACTATATATTATTTCCAGGTTATACAGACAGTCTGGGGTTTTCTTCTAAGACTGTCTGTAGCTTCTCTTTTGTTTTTTAACATACACACACACTCCCAGACACATACACACACACACACTCCCAGACACACACACATACACTCACAGACACATACACACACACATACACTCACAGACACACACACTCCCAGACACATACACACTCACACACATACACATACACACACACACACTCACAGACATACACACACAGACACATACACACACTCACAGACACACACTCCCAGACACACACACACACTCCCAGACACATACACACACACACTCCCAGACACAAACACACAAATACACTCACAGACACATACACACATACACTCACAGACACACACACAGACACACTCCCAGACACACTCCCAGACACATACACACACACAGACACACTCCCAGACACATACACACACTCACAGACTCACACACAGACACACACACTCACATACACAAAAATTATTTGCATATATTTTTTTAATTTAAAAATGTCCACCCAGCCTCCCTACCTGGAGAGCTGGCGTGGACTTGTCCCTGGGGTCCAGTGGGGCTTCAGTGCGTCCGGCTCTTGTCTCTCTCTGTCAGCCGCGGCGAGGGAGCTGTGTTCTCTCTGCTCCCTCTCGCCGCGCGGGCTGTCTTCTGATGCCGGGAGCCGGAAATGACGTCATATTCCGGCTCCCAGCATCAGCAAACGGCGCGGCGAGAGGGAGCAGAGAGGACACAGCTCCCTCGCCGCGGCTGACAGAGAGAGACAAGAGCCGGCCGGGGAGGTCCATCAGGTGGCCATTAGGCCACCTCTTGGGCCCCCCATGACTGGGGGCGGCATTTTTTGCCGCCCCCCGAGTGCCTGCAGGACCATAAACGGGAACGGCGTTCCTGCACTAAAAAAAGTGCAGGAACGCCGTTCCCACGCGTTCCTGCAGGACTCGAGCCCTGTCTGTGTCTCTATACACAGAGTGGGATTATATTAAACCTTATGCTACATATTATGGACTGATTTCTAGGATCGTTTAAGTTTGGTATTTTTAGTAGGACTCTATAATACTGTTGTCGAGAACCCGAAATTTTCGGTTCGTGAACGGCGAACGCGAACTTCCGCAAATGTTCGCAAACCGGCGAACCGCGCAAACCGCCATTGACTTCAATGGGCAGGCGAATTTTAAAACCAACACTCTTTCTGGCCACAAAAGTGATGGAAAAGTTGTTTCAAGGGGACTAACACCTGGACTGTGGCATGCCGGAGGGGGATCCATGGCAAAACCCCCATGGAAAATTACACAGTTGATGCAGAGTCTGCTTTTAATCCATAAAGGGCAGAAATCACCTAACATTGACACCTGTCCTCAAAGCCCCTGATACACACTGACACAGAGCAGAATAGAGACTGTTCCCCGTCCTCAGAGACCATGATACACACTGACACAGAGCAGAATAGAGACTGTTACCCCTACATAGGGTCACTTGGCAGATATGGCGGGGTCGTGGGAGGGGGAGGATGACTTTCACCTCTTCCCCTGTTAGATTCCCGTTGTGCTGTGACATCACCCTTATACGCTGTGTAAAGCATACTATTTAATTTGATCAGCATGGCCACTTGAGTTTTTATAGTTTTCACGCTGCTTGTAGTTTATATATGGTTCACAAAAATCAAACAAACGATAAAGTAAACATGTAAGGATTCAGAATATTCTTTCAAAACCTTACACATTGTGTGTACGTATTTTTTGTCTTAAGTTTGTGGCTTTAAAGAGGTTCACGTTGTTTCTATGATGTGCATAACATGATCTTGTAAATGTTTGTTACATTTTTCCTGGAATTGTAATTTTTGAATCTCAATAAAGATAGTCAAATCCCTGATACACTCTGACACAGAGCAGAATAGGGACTGTTCCCCCTACAGAGGGTCACTTGGCAGATATGGATTGACACCTATCCTAATGATCCCTGATACACACTGACACAGAGCAGAATAGAGACTGTTCCCCCTACATAGGGTCACTTGGCAGATATGGATTGACACCTGTCCTCAAAACCCCTGATACACACTGACACAGAGCAGAATAGGGACTGTTCCCCCTACATAGGGTCACTTGGCAGATATGGATTGACACCTGTCCTCAAAGACCCTGATACACACTGACACAGAGCAGAATAGGGAATGTTCCTCCTACATAGGGTCACTTGGCAGATATGGATTGACACCTGTCCTCAAAACCCCTGATACACACTGACACAGAGCAGAATAGAGACTGTTCCCTGTCCACAGAGACCATGATACACACTGACACAGAGCAGAATAGAGACTGTTCCCCGTCCACAGAGACCATGATACACACTGACACAGAGCAGAATAAAGACTGTTCCCCCTACATAGGGTCACTTGGCAGGTATGGATTGACACCTGTCCTCAAAACCCCTGATACACACTGACACAGAGCAGAATAGGGACTGTTCCTCCTACATAGGGTCACTTGGCAGATATGGATTGACACCTGTCCTCAAAACCCCTGATACACACTGACACAGAGCAGAATAAGGACTGTTCCCCCTACATAGGGTCACTTGGCAGATATGGATTGACACCTGTCCTCAAAGCCCCTGATACACACTGACACAGAGCAGAATAGAGACTGTTCCCTGTCCACAGAGACCATGATACACACTGACACAGAGCAGAATAGAGACTGTTCCCCGTCCACAGAGACCATGATACACACTGACACAGAGCAGAATAAAGACTGTTCCCCCTACATAGGGTCACTTGGCAGGTATGGATTGACACCTGTCCTCAAAGCCCCTGATACACACTGACACAGAGCAGAATAGAGACTGTTCCCTGTCCACAGAGACTATGATACACACTGACACAGAACAGAATAGAGACTGTTCCCCGTCCACAGAGACCATGATACACACTGACACAGAGCAGAATAGAGACTGTTCCCCCTACATAGGGTCACTTGGCAGGTATGGATTGACACCTGTCCTCAAAGCCCCTGATACACACTGACACAGAGCAGAATAGAGACTGTTCCCCCTACATAGGGTCACTTGGCAGATATGGATTGACACCTGTCCTCAAAACCCCTGATACACACTGACACAGAGCAGAATAGGGACTGTTCCTCCTACATAGGGTCACTTGGCAGATATGGATTGACACCTGTCCTCAAAACCCCTGATACACACTGACACAGAGCAGAATAGAGACTGTTCCCCGTCCACAGAGACCATGATACACACTGACACAGAGCAGAATAGAGACTGTTCCCCCTACATAGGGTCACTTGGCAGGTATGGATTGACACCTGTCCTCAAAGCCCCTGATACACACTGACACAGAGCAGAATAGAGACTGTTCCGCCTACATAGGGTCACTTGGCAGATATGGATTGACACCTGTCCTCAAAGCCCCTGATACACACTGACACAGAGCAGAATAGAGACTGTTCCCCCTACATAGGGTCATTTGGCAGATATGGATTGACACCTGTCCTCAAAACCCCTGATACACACTGACACAGAGCAGAATAGGGACTGTTCCTCCTACATAGGGTCACTTGGCATATATGGATTGACACCTGTCCTCAAAACCCCTGATACACACTGACACAGAGCAGAATAGAGACTGTTCCCCGTCCACAGAGACCATGATACACACTGACACAGAGCAGAATAGAGACTGTTCCCCGTCCACAGAGACCATGATACACACTGACACAGAGCAGAATAGAGACTGTTCCCCGTCCACAGAGACCATGATACACACTGACACAGAGCAGAATAGGGACTGTTCCCCCTACATAGGATCACTTGGCAGGTATGGATTGACACCTGTCCTCAAAGCCCATGATACACACTGACACAGAGCAGAATAGAGACTGTTCCCCCTACATAGGGTCATTTGGCAGATATGGATTGACACCTGTCCTCAAAACCCCTGATACACACTGACACAGAGCAGAATAGGGACTGTTCCTCCTACATAGGGTCACTTGGCATATATGGATTGACACCTGTCCTCAAAACCCCTGATACACACTGACACAGAGCAGAATAGAGACTGTTCCCCGTCCACAGAGACCATGATACACACTGACACAGAGCAGAATAGAGACTGTTCCCCGTCCACAGAGACCATGATACACACTGACACAGAGCAGAATAGAGACTGTTCCCCGTCCACAGAGACCATGATACACACTGACACAGAGCAGAATAGGGACTGTTCCCCCTACATAGGATCACTTGGCAGGTATGGATTGACACCTGTCCTCAAAGCCCATGATACACACTGGGGGGAGCTACTGTCCTCCCCAACCCCTGCGCGGTGGGTGGGGGCCATAAATCACAATGGGGGACCTACTGTCTTCCCCCCTCTGCCCCCACCCCTGCGCGGTGGGTGGGGGCCATAAATCACAATGGGGGGGCCTACTTTCCTCCCCCCCGGCCCCCATCCCTGCGCGGTGGGTGGGGGGCATAAATCACAATGGGACAGACCTACTGATAGGAGTGGAGTATTGTTCATATCAGTTTAATACCTTCCGCGTCTCCTATCAGTGGACATGTATATGGCAGCCATTTTAGGAACCGCACACCTGGGACCCGAGCAAGGTCACCTCTTCAACAGGCGACATGATTTGGCCCTGTAAAACTATCCTGGATATTCTCTACAATTTCTATGGATATGGCATTGATTTATGTAACAGGGAGATGGAAGAAGATGCTTGGTCAGTCCTCTTACTTGAAATTTGGGACACTGCGCGGGCAAGCTAATGTGCCACCAGATAGGAGTGGTGAGTTTAGTATTGTTCATATCAGTTTAATACCTTCCGCGTCTCCTATCAGTGGACGTGTATATGGCAGCGATTTTTAATTGTGGAATCACCTCCCCTTTTTAGGCCAAGGTGGGACACTGTCCCCTGGGTGCTCCCTCTTCAGCTCTCTCGCGCACGCACTGAAACCGGAGCCGGAAGATGACGTCATCTTCCGGCTCCGGCATCAGTACGCGGCGCGCGAGGGAGCTGAAAAGGGAGCACCCAGGGGACAGTGCTCCCTCGCGCGCCCGCCAGCCAGCCGGGTGACAGCCTGGCCAGCAACACCACTGGACCCCAGGGAATTCCTCCAGCTCTCCCACAGGTAAGGAGGCTGGGGGGATTAAATAAAAAAAAAAACAACGTTTGAGTGTGTTAGTGTTAGTGAGTGTGTTAGTGTTAGTGAGTGTCTTAGTGTTAGTGTGTGTGTTAGTGAGTGTGTGTGTTAGTGAGTGTGTTAGTGTTAGAGTGTGTGTGCTAGTGTTAGAGTGTGTGTGTTAGTGTTAGAGTGTGTGTGTTAGAGTGTGTGTGTTAGTGAGTGTGTTAGTGTTAGTGAGTGTGTGTGTTAGTGAGTGTGTGTGTTAGTGAGTGTGTGTGTGTGTGTGTGTGTTAGAGTGTGTGTGTTAGTGAGTGTGTTAGTGTTAGTGAGTGTGTGTTAGTGTTAGAGTGTGTGTGTTAGTGAGTGTGTTAGTGAGTGTGTGTGTTAGTGTTAGAGTGTGTGTGTGTGTGTGTGTGTGTGTGTTAGTGTGTGTGTGTTAGAGTGTGTGTGTTAGTGTGTGTCTGTTACTGAGTATGTTTGTGTGCGTCTGTCACTGAGTGTGTGTCTGTCAGTAAATGTGTGCGTCTGTTCATGAGAGTGTGTGTGTGTGTGTGTGTCTTAAGCTTTCTCCAGCGCCGGACTCCCTTAACGCTGGGGATCTCTCCGTCCCCATCCGCCTCTCAGCTCCGAATGCACATGCGTGGCAAGAGCCACGCGCACATTCAAACCGCACATAGGAAAGCATTACTCAATGCTTTCCTATGGACGTTCAGCGTCTTCTCACTGTGATTTTCACAGTGACAATCGCAGAAAATCCTCTAGCGGCTGTCAATGAGACAGCCACTAGAGGCTGGATTAACCCTCAGTGAAACATAGCAGTTTCTCTGAAACTGCTATGTTTTCAGCTACAGGGTTAAAACTAGAGAGACCTGGCACCCAGACCACTTCATTGAGCTGATGTGATCTGGGTGTCTGTAGTGGTCCTTTAAGTGTATGTGTTTATGCATGCACTGGCATACATACCGCGGTCGCACGGGTCGCAGCCCTGCGACCAGGTGCCCGCCGCCATGTGTTGCGGCCCCAGCCTGCGCAGAGTAAGCGCTCGCGCGGGGGGAGGGGGGGGGCCCGGATCAGTTTTCGCACCGGGGCCCCATTAGTTGTGTGTACACCACTGGGTATATTGGTGCCATCTTGGAGGATTTCAGTCAATTGTTTGGAGCCGGGGGTGGGCTGAACTTCACTGGTGGTAAAGTGACCCATAGTAATTTTTTCCCTTTTAGAAAATGAGGGTGGTGAATTGTATGACTTAATTTACTTTAAAATATAGAGACGGCTACAGTTCTGCGTCTGTTTATTCAGTGTTTTTTGAGTGGTGGTGCTAATGTAACTTGTGAGTTTGCATGTTTCCTCCATCTGCAGTTTTGCCTCATTGACTTGGGTCAGATTACCATACACACCAGGTTTCTAGAATCGAACAAGGGTTTTTTTTTGTTTTTTTTTGGTGGGATCTCCTTCTCTAAAACATGGTTGATCTTGAAATCCTTAGCTTTAATTAGCCATTTGTACCCTGCTTGTGATTTATTTTTTCACTAATTTTTACTAAAGGTATTACAACATTTTGTCAAATACATCTCTTCTGGAAGGATATCCTGCTGCAAAGCAATCTGACGTTATTATAACATTTAACAGGTTTTTAAATGCAAGCTATTGGGACACCGTTCAAGCTGCTCGTTAAAACTGCTCTGGTTCCTTGATGAGCCAGCTGCCTGCGAGTTAACATGTCCCGTGGAGAAGCACTCTGTCCTGTAAAGCCTCACCACAAAAAATTTAAATAAATAACAGCACTCGGAGTGGTGAGTTTTGTAAATGTTCAAATCAGTTTAATACCTTCCGCGTCTCCTATCAGTGGACGTGTATATGGCAGCCATTTTAGGAACCGCACACCTGGGACCCGAGCAAGGTCACCTCTTTCAACAGGCGACAAGATTTGGCCCTGTAAAACTCTCCTGGATATTATGTACAATTTCTATGGATATGGCATTGATTTATGTAACAGGGAGATGGAAGAAGATGCTTGGTCGGTCCTCTTACTTGAAATTTGGGGCACTGCGCGGGCAAGCTAATGTGCCACCAGATAGGAGTGGTGAGTTTAGTATTGTTCATATCAGTTTAATACCTTCCGCGTCTCCTATCAGTGGACGTGTAAATGGCAGAGATTTTTAATTGTGGAATCACCTCCCCTTTTTAGGCCAAGGTGGGAAGATGCTTAGACCACTGGTATATTGGTGCCATCTTGGAGGATTTTTTTTTGGTTTGGTTTTTGAAGCCACAGTGCTGCACCAGTGGGCCTAAAAATTAGGCATGTACACATTAATACATACAATAGGTGGAAAATCACACTTCTGGAGGATCTGTAAAATATATAGCACACACAATAGTGTAATACAGTTAATATAACTGAACAGTATAAAATATGCAGATGTGGTACTCACAAACGTGGAGCCAATTATATGTGGCTCTCACTCGAAGCGCCTTGGGACTTTTTATGGAAGGATGTCCCTCTCCTAGCTGGATCACTGGTCCCACTTGATCTCCAGGATAATTTAAAGCTGGATAGGTATGCCCAGTTGTGTGGTAAAAACAAAGGGTTCCACTCTCCAATATAGGGTGTAAAAAGATGGCATAAACAGCCAAAAATATTTATTAGAACAATACTGGTAAAATCACAATAAAATAAAGAAAACGTTTCCTATTAAAAACAGAACAATGCTAAATATATCCAGCTATTAAATGCAGGATAAAATAATAGCCCAATGGCTAAGAATCAAGTCCGAAACGCGTTTCGCCCCTTTCAGGGGCTTTTTCAATCGGTAACTGAAAAAGCCCCTGAAAGGGGCGAAACGCGTTTGAAAAAGCCCCTGAAAGGGGCGAAACGCGTTTCGGACTTGATTCTTAGCCATTGGGCTATTATTTTATCCTGCATTTAATAGCCGGTGGCTGTCAGTTTGTAAGGTCTCCAAACATCTGATAGAGGTTAAAGCCAAGCTCAGTGTCCCATGACTAGGGGACATTACCCTCCTAAGGCTGAATAGGGGCACTAACATTTAATAAACACACCTCACTACTTTCAAGCTACAAAAGCAAGATTAAATGGTCTGACAAAATGTATATATTGCTAAAGCCCATTAAATGCTGACCTTATATAGATGACTAATCTAGAATACTGAACAGTAGCAGTCCTTTAAGAGGGCAGCATAGTAAAGGTACAGGTTGTATACGACCCATTACCTACCGTCAAAGTGTCCATATGGCAACGTACATTATTCTGCAAAGATTAGGGTTTGTCCTGCACTCTTAGTGGGTGTAGAGCTTTAAGCTCGAGGGTTTGTGAAGTCTAAAACGAGTCAAGAATTGCATACAAAAGCATAGGTCAGGAGAAACCTATCTAACTTCACACCATACCTGAGTTACAAAAGGACGTTTAAACGGTTTATTGTTTATGTTGTTGCGATCCCTACTAGAAGACTGACACACGTACAACAATCGACAGGCCTAACCCTGACATGGACCGTACTTGACTGACACCACAGGCTCAACGGGACCCACTCTCGCACGACTGGTACACCTAAGACGGGGACATACCACAAACGCTTAATGGAGTGACTGCTACACTCTTACCACGACCACCCCCCCCCCCGTGACTCCCTAGGTTAGGAGTTTCGATCACGTGAGGCAGAGACCACACTCACGGCAGGAGCCCACACGCTTCAGAAGTCACTCACTAGTACACACCCATCAGTATGCCCACGGGACACCATACCGACACATACAGGCACACCCAAGTGTCATAACCATGGAGGCACCACATACTCCATAACTACTTCACGCACGGAACGCGGATACCAGCACCGAATATACGACTCAAACACACAAATAACACAGGTTAAGCGGTTAATGACCCGGATCCAAGTTATTGCTTGTATTTTATAAAATTATATAATTGGTGCAGTCTCACAAGATGCAAGATAAATATGTTGATGCTATATACTGGAAATTCTGACTTGCAATGTACTGTTTTACTGTCATGCAAAGCACCGCAAAAATAAAGAATTAAAAAAAAAAAAAATACAGCAGCGTGTGGACCATTTTTAGCCCAAGGCAGCTCATCTCATCAGGCCATTTTAATCGAATGTATCGCCCATCCCTCATTCATCTTAATTAAGGTGAGGTAATCTAGACTTTTTTGACCTAGGCGACTTCTCTTCTCAGTGACAATACCTCCTGCTGCACTGAAGGTCATTTCTGACAGGACACTTGAAGCGGAGCAGGCCAGAAGTTCTATCGCAAATTGGGATAGCTCAGGCCACAGGTCAATCCTGCACACCCAGTAGTCAAGGGGTTCATCGCTCCTCAGAGTGTCGATATCTGCAGTTAAGGCGAGGTAGTCTGCTACCTGTCGGTCGAGTCGCTCTCTGAGGGTGGATCCCGAAGGGCTGTGGCGATGCGTAGGACTTAAAAAGGTCCGCATGTCCTCCATCAACAACACGTCTTTAAAGCGTCCTGTCCTTGCCGGCATGGTCGTGGGAGGAGGAGGATGACTTCCACCTCTCCCCCTGTTAGATTCCCATTGTGCTGTGACATCACCCTTATACGCTGTGTAAAGCATACTTTTTAATTTATTTTGCAAATGCTGCATCCTTTCCGACTTGTTGTAATTCGGTAACATTTCCGCCACTTTCTGCTTATACCGGGGGTCTAGTAGCGTGGACACCCAGTACAGGTCGTTCTCCTTCAGCCTTTTTATACGAGGGTCCCTCAACAGGCAGGACAGCATGAAAGACCCCATTTGCACAAGGTTGGATGCCGAGCTACTCATTTCCCGTTCCTCCTCCTCACTGATGTCATTGAAGGTATGTTCTTCCCCCCAGCCACGTACAACACCACGGGTACCAGATAGGTGACAACGAGCACCCTGGGATGCCTGTTGTGTTTGGTCTTGCTCCTCCTCCTCCTCCTCCTCAAAGCTACATTCCTCCTCTGACTCCTCTTCCTCACAATCCTCTTCCAGCGTTGCCGCAGGTCCAGCAAGCGATGCTGATAAGGCTGTTTCTGGTGGTGATGGTGACCACAACTCTTCCTCTTCCTCTTCACGCTCATCTACAGCCTGATCCAGCACTCTTCGCAGGGCACGCTCCAGGAAGAAAACAAATGGTATGATGTCGCTGATGGTGCCTTCGTTGCGACTGACTAGGTTTGTCACCTCCTCAAAAGGACGCATGAGCCTACAGGCATTGCGCATGAGCGTCCAGTAACGGGGCAAAAAAATTCCCAGACCCCCAGAGGCTGTCCTAGCACCCCGGTCATACAAATATTCATTAACAGCTTTTTCTTGTTGGAGCAGGCGGTCGAACATTAGGAGTGTTGAATTCCAACGTGTAGGGCTGTCGCAAATCAGGCGCCTCACTGGCATGTTGTTTCGCCGCTGGATATCGGCAAAGTGAGCCATGGCCATGTAGGAACGCCTGAAATGGCCACACACCTTCCTGGCCTGCTTCAGGACGTCCTGTAAGCCTGTGTACTTATGCACAAAGCGTTGTACGATCAGATTACACACATGTGCCATGCACGGCGCATGTGTAAACTTGCCCAACTTCAATGCCGCTATCAAATTTTTTCCGTTGTCACACACCACTTTGCCGATATCCAGTTGCTGCGGAGTCAGCTACTTTTCCACCTGTGCATTCAGGGAGGACAGGAGTGCTTGTCCGGTGTGACTCTCTGCTTTCAAGCAAGTCAAACCCAAGACGACGTGACACTGCCGTATCTGGGATGTGGAATAGTACCTGGGGAGCTGGGGGTGTGCCGTTGATGTGGAGCAAGACGCAGCAGCACAAGAGGACTCAGCCGAGGAGGTTATGGAAGAGGATGGAGTAGGAGGTGTAGAGGAGGTGGCAGCAGGACTGCCTGCAATTCGTGGCGGTGTCACCAACTCCTCTGCAATGCCACGCATTCCTTGATTGTCAGCCGTCAGCAGGTTTACCCAATGCGCAGTGTAGGTGATATACCTGCCCTGACCATGCTTTGCAGACCAGGTATCAGTGGTCAGATGGACCCTTGCCCCAACACTGTGTGCCAGACATGCCATTACTTCCATTTGCACAATCGAGTACAGGTTGGGGATTGCCTTTTGTGAAAATAAATTTTGTCCGGGTACCTTCCACTGCGGTGTCCCAATAGCTACAAATTTTTTGAACGCCTCAGACTCCACCAGATTGTATGGTAAAAGCTGGTGGGCTAATAGTTCGGACAAGCCAGCTGTCAGACGCTGGGCAAGGGGGTGACTTTCTGACATTGGCTTCTTACTCTCAAACATGTCCTTGACAGACACCTGACTGTGGGCAGATGAGCGGGAACTGCTCAAGGCGGGAGACGGAGTGGCGGATGGTTGAGAGGGGTCAAGGAGGACATCAGTGGTTGACGTGGCTGAAGATGCTGGACCAGGAGGAGGATGGCGGCTTTGAGTTTGCATGCTGCTTGTACTCATGTGTTGATCCCATAGGCGTTTGTGATGTGCGAACATGTGCCTACGCAAAGCAGTTGTACCTAGGTGGGTGTTAAGCTGGAGGAGGATGGTGCGTCAAGGTTCCGAGCGGAAGCTGTAGAAAATTGGGTGTCCTGTGTTAGCCAGTCAACTATGTCCTCAGAACTTTTCAAGTTCAGGGTACGTGGCCTCTGAAAACTGGGCATTATTCTAGGGCCAAAGGGAATCACAGCACCACGACCACGATGGCCCCTGCGGGGTGGCCTGCCTCTGCCTGTCATTTTTTTTTGGATTAGTGGTACTATGCGTGCAAGCTACTGTGAGACCAGATATGAGTGGCACTGTGTACTGGCAGAGGTCTGTAGAGTACACGCTGTGGGCCTGACACACCCGCTTGAAGACAACTAACTGCTATTCAATCTATAACAGTGAAAAAAGTTTTTGGTTTTAAATGCACGCTATTGTGACACCAGATATGAGAGGCAATGTGCACTGGCAGAGATCTGCAGAGTACACACTGTAGGCCTGACACAACCGCTTGAAGACAACTAACTGCTATTCAATCTATAACAGTGAAAAACGTTTTTGGTTTTAAATGCACGCTATTGTGACACCAGATATGAGTGGCAATGTGCACTGGCAGAGGTCTGCAGAGTACACACTGTAGGCCTGACACAAACGCTTGAAGACAACTAACTGCTATTCAATCTATAACAGTGAAAAAAGTTGTTTGGTTTTAAATGCACGCTATTGTGACACCAGATATAAGTGGCAATGTGCACTGGCAGAGGTCTGCAGAGTACACGCTGTAGGCCTGACACACCCGCTTGAAGACAACTAACTGCTATTCTATCTATAACAGTGAAAAAAGTTTTTTTGGTTTTAAATGCACGCAATTGTGACACCAGATATGAGTGGCAATGTGCACTGGCAGAGGTCTGCAGAGTACACGCTGAAGGCGTGACACCCGCTTTAAGGACACTGACTGCTATTAGCTTACACTGAAAAACTTTTTTTTTTGTAAAAGCACGCTATAGAGACACCAGATATGAGTTGCAAAGTCCACTGGCAGAGGTTGGCAGAGTACACGCTGAAGGCCTGACACCCGCTTTAAGGACACTGACTGCTATTAGGTTACACTGAAAAACTTTTTTTCTTTGTAAAAGCACGCTATAGAGACACCAGATATGAGTAGCAAAGTACACTTGCTGAGGTTGGCAGAGCACACGCTGAAGGCCTGACACCCGCTTTAAGGACACTGACTGCTATTAGCTTACAGTGAAAAACTTTTTTTCACCCGCTTTAAGGACACTGACTGCTATTAGCTTACAGTGAAAAACTTTACTTCTTTGTAAAAGCACGCTATAGAGACACCAGATATGAGTAGCAAAGTACACTTGCTGAGGTTGGCAGAGCACACGCTGAAGGCCTGACACTCGCTTTAAGGACACTGACTGCTATTAGCTTACAGTGAAAAACTTTTTTTCTTTGTAAAAGCACGCTGTAGAGACACCAGATATGAGTGGCAAAGTACACTTGCTGAGGTTGGCAGAGCACACGCTGAAGGCCTGACACCCGCTTTAAGCTTACAGTGAAAAACTTTTTTTCTTTGTAAAAGCTTGCTATAGAGACACCAGATATGAGTGACAAAGTACACTTGCTGAGGTTGGCAGAGCACACGCTGAAGGCCTGACACCCGCTTTAAGGACACTGACTGCTATTAGCTTACAGTGAAAAACTTTTTTTCACCCGCTTTAAGGACACTGACTGCTATTAGCTTACAGTGAAAAACTTTACTTCTTTGTAAAAGCACGCTATAGAGACACCAGATATGAGTAGCAAAGTACACTTGCTGAGGTTGGCAGAGCACACGCTGAAGGCCTGACACTCGCTTTAAGGACACTGACTGCTACTAGCTTACAGTGAAAAACTTTTTTTCTTTGTAAAAGCACGCTGTAGAGACACCAGATATGAGTGGCAAAGTACACTTGCTGAGGTTGGCAGAGCACACGCTGAAGGCCTGACACCCGCTTTAAGCTTACAGTGAAAAACTTTTTTTCTTTGTAAAAGCTTGCTATAGAGACACCAGATATGAGTGACAAAGTACACTTGCTGAGGTTGGCAGAGCACACGCTGAAGTCCTGACACCCGCTTTAAGGACACTGACTGCTATTATCTTACACTGAAAAACTTTTATTTCTTTGTAAAAGCACGCTATAGAGACACCAGATATGAGTGGCAAAGTACACTTGCTGAGGTTGGCAGAGCACACGCTGAAGGCCTGACACCCGCTTTAAGCTTACAGTGAAAAACTTTTTTTCTTCGTAAAAGCTTGCTATAGAGACACCAGATATGAGTGACAAAGTAGACTTGCTGAGGTTGGCAGAGCACACGCTGAAGGCCTGACACCCGCTTTAAGGACACTGACTGCTATTAGCTTACACTGAAAAACTTTTTTTCTTTGTAAAAGCACGCTGTAGAGACACCAGATATGAGTGGCAAAGTACACTTGCTGAGGTTGGCAGAGCACACGCTGAAGGCCTGACACCCGCTTTAAGCTTACAGTGAAAAACTTTTTTTCTTTGTAAAAGCTTGCTATAGAGACACCAGATATGAGTGACAAAGTACACTTGCTGAGGTTGGCAGAGCACACGCTGAAGTCCTGACACCCGCTTTAAGGACACTGACTGCTATTATCTTACACTGAAAAACTTTTATTTCTTTGTAAAAGCACGCTATAGAGACACCAGATATGAGTGGCAAAGTACACTTGCTGAGGTTGGCAGAGCACACGCTGAAGGCCTGACACCCGCTTTAAGCTTACAGTGAAAAACTTTTTTTCTTCGTAAAAGCTTGCTATAGAGACACCAGATATGAGTGACAAAGTAGACTTGCTGAGGTTGGCAGAGCACACGCTGAAGGCCTGACACCCGCTTTAAGGACACTGACTGCTATTAGCTTACACTGAAAAACTTTTTTTCTTTGTAAAAGCTTGCTATAGAGACACCAGATATGAGTGGCAAAGTACACTTGCTGAGGTTGGCAGAGCACACGCTGAAGGCCTGACACCCGCTTTAAGGACACTGACTGCTATTAGCTTACACTGAAAAACTTTAATTTCTTTGTAAAAGCACGCTATAGAGACACCAGATATGAGTGGCAAAGTACACTTGCTGAGGTTGGCAGAGCACACGCTGAAGGCCTGACACCCGCTTTAAGCTTACAGTGAAAAACTTTTTTTCTTCGTAAAAGCTTGCTATAGAGACACCAGATATGAGTGACAAAGTAGACTTGCTGAGGTTGGCAGAGCACACGCTGAAGGCCTGACACCCGCTTTAAGGACACTGACTCCTATTAGCTTACACTGAAAAACTTTTTTTCTTTGTAAAAGCTTGCTATAGAGACACCAGATATGAGTGGCAAAGTACACTTGCTGAGGTTGGCAGAGCACACGCTGAAGGCCTGACACCCGCTTTAAGGACACTGACTGCTATTAGCTTACACTGAAAAACTTTAATTTCTTTGTAAAAGCACGCTATAGAGACACCAGATATGAGTGGCAAAGTACACTTGCTGAGGTTGGCAGAACACACGCTGAAGGCCTGACACCCGTGTTATAGTGTAATTTAGAAATAAACAAAGATGTTTAAATGTCTATCTGTTCCTGTCCAAATTAGAAAAGATTGAATTGCGTATATACGCTGAAGTAATTCAGACTGACACACGGAGTTCAGGTTAAAATAACTTCGAGGAAATTTATTGGCAAGTCAAGCAAGAGCGGGCTCGCAGGCCCTTTTAAGGGGAACTTTGCATCATCATTGATTATCGAGATATCAGTAAATAAACATCGTTAATTGGATTAATTGTTAAGTGTTTGTGTCAGTGACCACCCATCAACATGATTAATTGGCTCAAAAACTAAGTGGTTAGCTAATTGTCCACCCACCGAGAGGTGGTATTGTTCTGGACACGGGTGTGGACAGAAGGCTCAAGCACCATCTTTCCCAGCATGAGGTTTACTCGGTGGAAAGGGGGGCTTGAGCGTCATTTTACACAGTTAGTGATGTCAGTCTTGTGGTCAGGTGCAAGGTTCTCTTATGAATAGAACATTTCATTAGTACAGTGTTCTCATGGCCTTCAAATTATACTATGTTGCAAATTACAGGAGATTCAGCAATTCGTGGGTTAGTCATGTCTTTATAGAAAATACAGTCTCTGTTCATTGTATTAAATGTTGCTGGGAAATTCTGTCATGTAATGTAGTTTTAAAATGGAGAATCTGTCAGGTAATGAGGACAAAATGGAGGGTCTGTCACAGTGTGAGGTTAAAATGGAGTTAGTACAATAATTCAATACAAGTTCAATAAAGATTTTTAATAATTCTACATCACCCGCTTTAAGGACACTGACTGCTATTAGCTTACACTGAAAAACTTTTTTTCTTTGTAAAAGCACGCTATAGAGACACCAGATATGAGTGGCAAAGTACACTGGCAGAGGTTGGCAGAGTACACGCTGAAGGCCTGACACCCGCTTTAAGGACACTGACTGCTATTAGCTTACACTGAAAAACGTTTTTTCTTTGTAAAAGCACGCTATAGAGACACCAGATATGAGTGCCAAAGTACACGTGCTGAGGTTGGCAGAGCACAAGCTGAAGGCCTGACACCCGCTTTAAGGATACTGACTGCTATTAGCTTACACTGAAAAACGTTTTTTCTTTGTAAAAGCACGCTATAGAGACACCATATATGAGTGGCAAAGTACACTGGCAGAGGTTGGTAGAGTACACGCTGAAGGCCTGACACCCAGACGCTTGCAGACAACTAACTGCTATTCAATCTATTACAGTGAATTTTTTTTTTTCTTTTTAAATGTCAAGCTTAAGCTATTGTGACACCAGATATGAGTCGTGGCACTGGGCAAGTGGGCACAGTATCCACTGTGAGCCTGACACAGAAGCTGGCAGACAAGTAACTGCTATTCGATCTATTACAGTGAAAACTTTTTTTTCTTTTTAAATGTCAAGCTTAAGCTATTGTGACACCAGATATGAGTGGTGGCACTGGGCAAATGGGCACAGTATCCACTGTGAGTCTGACACAGAAGCTGGCAGGCAGGCAACTGCAATTACATTACACAGAAAAAAAAGCAGACTGATAGGCTTTTTGGGGTGCTGTCCTTACAGCGGAGATCAGATGAGTCCTTCAGGACTGTAGTGGACACTGAATACCCTAGCCTAGCTATCAATTTCCCTATCTAATGAGCAGCAGCTACACTTTCCCTCCTCTCACTAAGAATGCAGCTTCAGAATGAATCTAAAATGGATGCTGGGAGGGAGGTGGGAGGGTCTGGAAGGGAGGGTCTGCTGCTAATTTGCTGGAATGTGTCTGCTGACCGTGAGGCACAGGGTCAAAGTTTGCTCAATGATGATGAATAGGGGGCGGATCGAACCGCGCATGTGTTCGACCGCGGCGGCAAACGCGAACACGCTATGTTCGCCAGGAACTATTCGCCAGCGAACAGTTCGGTACATCACTATTCATAGCATTGTTCAAGACAGAGCCCTTTGTAAAGTTGGCTCATTGTTACCTTTTTGTGCGAACGTAGTCCACATCTCACAGAGCTGAACATCTGCTGTTGCTTTGCTGTTGTTATTTCACAAGAACTCACAAGAACTACAAATGTGGTAAAGACTGTTTTAAATGTCTTAGATGGAAGCTGGGCATATGTAAGCTTGTTTTTCTGTCAGTCGGTTTGGTAAATAATGTGTAAGCCAATTTATTATTGTAACAGATCCTTACCAGTCTCCTGACATCTGTATAATAATCAAAGGAAATTGTATTGTATATCCTCTGTTCGTTCCATTTCCACCGTTCGTATGGGTCCGCACGAATCAACTGTGTAAAGTATAGGTGGCCGCCATTTCGGGACTTTGCACGTGTTCGCAGCCATCTTGTGCATCTTGTGTTTGCCAGCCACCGTCTGGAACTAAAAACGGCTACGCAAACAGGCGAACACCGCTGAGACCTCCATAACACTAGGGATTCGTGCCAGAGCTACCGAACGCCCTGCTGTTCGGTAGACAGACTTAACAGACTATGGGGATTATAGCGACCACCGAGATTCGACTTGATGGCACGAATTTCATACCTTTTCACCGTACGAACGGGGACCAACCGCAAGGCCAAAACTTATGGAACTATTTTCGGCTAGTTGGTCTGTGCGGTCGGTCAAAACTTTGGAACCGTATAACTCTCGAACCCTTTGTCCGAATAGACTGAATTTTGGATATATTGTTCCCCTCGATGAGGGCTATCTGGGGATACCGGACTTAAAGCTGTACCCCCTGTTTTTGGGGTACATCCAGAACTGGGGGAAATTACTGAACATGTTAATTATGTTAACTGTTTATCTGAGGGGAGGGGATGTGTGGGTTGTAACCTGTACATGATTGGTGATTTAATGCCTCCCCCTGGGTGTGTTCTTTTTGCATGTAACTGTAATAAAAAGCAGGCTGGGTATTCCAGACCTCAGTTCTTCTTGACCCTTCAAAACGTAGCCTCGTCTCGTTCTTGGAAGGGGATTATTTGGGAATATTATTCTGCTCCTGTTTACAGCTGGACCTGACTCTCGCTCTGGATATCGTGGATGGGATTACACCAACTTTACTTCTCCACAGCAGCTTGCAGGGAAAAGGATGTCTCCAACGGCTGATACCCTCTCTCTACCTGGGTAGCCGTTACAATTATGATTTCTGGAATTGCTCACATCCAGAAAGCCTATT
Organism: Pelobates fuscus; assembly: GCF_036172605.1. Taxonomy (NCBI): domain Eukaryota; kingdom Metazoa; phylum Chordata; class Amphibia; order Anura; family Pelobatidae; genus Pelobates; species Pelobates fuscus. The sequence continues at coordinate 177,045,342 of NC_086323.1, read as the reverse complement.
GCTTCATACCTTGCTGACATTGTTAGTTGAATTGGTGCTTTCAAGCCATTGATTTTCTCAATTGCTGTAGTGACATACCCCCCGCCCCAAGATGATGTCATCTATGATGAGAAAATAACCAAATTTTTTTTTTTTTTAATGGCTGTAGGATATGTGTCGTCTCAGTTTGATAAATGAAGCCATTGGCATACATTGCAGCACCTGTAGAAGTTCCTGACATTTGCATGTACAATCTGTTTTCAAATCGGAAGTAGTTCTTTGTCAAAGTATGTTAAAGGGACAATATAGTCACCTGAGCAACTTCAGCTTAATGAGGTTGTTCAGGTGAGAACTATAGCTCCCTGCAGCCTCTCTCATGTAAACACTGTATTTTCTGAGAAAATGTAGTGTTTACATTGGAAGCTAGGAACACCTCCAGTTGCAGTCACTCAGAGTGAACCAGAGGGACTTCAGAGTTGATTGAGGCATAAAACTCCTCAATCCACTCAGATCTGCTGTCAGCAGAGCACAGGGCTGCACTGTGTCTCCTCCCTCTGCATGCAGACACTGAACTTTCCTCATAAAGATTCATTGATTTAATTCATCTCTATGAGGAGATGCCGATTGTCCACGGCTGTGTTTGAATCATGCTGGCTCTGCCCCCGATCTGCCTCCTTGTCAGTCTCAGCCAATCCTATGGGGAAGCACTGTGATTCAGGCCCGGGCTGGCCATCGGGCACACCGGGCAAATGCCCGGTGGGCCGCGGTGGCCATGGGCCGAGGCCGGCAGGGAGATCACAGGATCTCCCCAGCCGGCCCCTGCAGGGCCAGCGCTACCCGAGTGCCGGCCCTGCAGTAGTCCACGGCGGGCCGGTGGGGAGATCAAAGATCTCCGTCACCTGCCCACATACAGTATACTGCGGCTGCCAGCAGGGAGACAGTGAGGGAGACAGCAAGGAGAGGACCCGGCGGAGTTCCTACTTACAGCTCCGCCGGGTTCCTCTCGTGAGATTCGGAGCGTTGCCATGGCAATGCTCCGGGTCTCGCGGGAGTCAACTCTAGCCCCACAGGCTAGAGTTCATTCACCACGAGGACCACCAGGGATGGATCCCAGCAACAGGATTACCCCTCCCAGGCTAAAGGTAAGCAGGGAGGGGGGAAATAATCACCCTAGTCACTTCAGCCTCACTTGCTCACACACACCCTGCACACTTGGCACGCACAGCACCCTCACTCACACACACACACTGCACCCCTGACACTCACAGCACCCTCACTCACACATACACACTGCACCCCTGATAGCACCCTCACACATACACACACTGCACCCCTGACACTCACAGCACCCTCACACATACACACACTGCAACCCTGACACTGACAGCACCGACACACACACACTGCACCCCTGACACTCACAGCACCCTCACTTACACACACTGCACCCCTGACACTCACAGCACCCTCACTCACACACACTGCACCCCTGACACTAACAGCACACACACACACTGCACCCCTGACACTCACAGCACACACACACACACTGCATCCTCACTCACACACTGCACCCCTGACACTCACAGCACCCTCACACACTGCACCCCTGACACTCACAGCACCCTCACTCACACATACACACACTGCACCTCTGACACTGACAGCACCCACACACACTGCACCCCTAACACTCACAGCACCCTCACACATACACACACTGCTCCCCCTGGCCCCCACCCCTGAGCGGCGGGTGGGGACCCTAAAAAAACTGCCCCCCCAGGTGACTAGGGGTCCCCAAACCCCTAGTCACCCCCCCCCCAAAAAAATGACCCCCCTACCTACTCCCCTCACCCTAAAAATAATGAGGGGGGACCTTTAACTAAGAACCTGTAAAAAAAAATAACTTACCATTCAATGTTTTCTTTCTTCTAAAATCTTATTTTTTCAGCCCCAAAAAAGGGCAAATTAAAAAACATAATAACCAACACAATTAAAAAAAAAAATCCTTCTTCACCCATGGAGGACTCCGCGCAGACTGAGCTCTGCAGGGCGGGGGAAGGCTTATACCCGCCGCTCAGGGGTGGGGGACGGGGGGAGGACAATAGGTCCCCTCATATTGGTATTTAGGGCCCCCACCTGCCGCTCAGTGGTGGGGTCCTGGGGGGAGGATATTAGGTCCCCCCTTATTAGTATTTAGGGCCCCCACTCGCCACTCAGGGGTGGGGGGCAGGGGGGAGGATATTAGGTCCCCCTTATTAGTATTTAGGGCCCCCACCCGCCGCTCAGTGGTGGGGGCCAGGGGGGTGGACATTAGGTCCCCCCCTTATACCAATTTAGGGCCCCCACCCTCCGCTCAGGGGTGGGGGCCAGGGGGGAGGACATTATTAGTATTTAGGGAGGACATTATTAGTATTTAGGGCCTCCACCCACCACTTAGGGGTGGAGGCCAGGGGGAGGACAATAGGTCCCCCCCATTGTTTTACTTAAGGGCCCCCACCCTTAACCCCTTAAGGACACATGACGTGTGTGACATGTCAAGATTCCCTTTTATTCCAGAAGTTTGGTCCTTAAGGGGTTAAGGGCCACAGGCTGCTCACTGGTTACTAGACATGCCCCTACTCGCGGTATAGTGAGTAGGGGCAAAATTTAATAATAATAAGTCATTTTTACTTAGTATTAGTAAATTTGTCTGAAAGACCAATTTAGGTCTTTCAGCCTTTTGGTAGATAACTCCCTAATACCGTGGGAATTAGGGAGTGTAACGGACGCCTTCCGTTGATGGATGCTCCTAGCGCTTCCTGAGGACTCCACGCACTGCAGACGACACCACAACCACCGCAGACTCTACAACCGGCGTAGCTTAACTGTAGCCGCGTCGTCTTCCTTCCACCCTGAATGAACCTCCAGCATTCAGGACCGTGTGGGAAAGACCTCTTCTCCAAGGAGAGCATAACAGGAACAAGAGTTAAGTGATTAAAGCTCAAGGGAGTATGCAGCGCATAGCAATCCCCAGTGTGATATAACAGTTCCCTCCAATAACGAGACAAGTCTACGTATTGAGGGTCAAGAAGAACTCTGGTTTAATTACACACACTCTGCTTTTATGCAATTCTCCCTTGCAAGGGAAACGCCCACATCCAATTAAACCTTACCCTATCACACAATGGTTACCTCCCACAGATTACCTCCCCTTAGCCTGAGAGGTAACCCAATTATAACGTACAATTTTAACATACATTTTTATACATTTTTATAACTTTAAAACTATACATTCAATCTTCATAAAAAACACATTTTAATAATCAGCATGCTTTACTTACAAACATATCCAAAATTCAGCTACTTCCATCCAGGGGTTAAAGAGTTAGCTGGAAGTCCTTTATGACCGACCGCAAGCACATTTTCATGCCCAAAACAGTTCCACAGATTCAGGCTGTGCGGTCGGTCTATTTCTGCCCTGAAAAGTTACAAAGTCCCATCCGAAGGCGGCGTTCGAATCGTCGAACTCACTTTGACTTTTGTCGAAGTGTCGAAGTGAAACCGGGGTTGTTTCCGTGGTGTTATATTGTCTACCAGAGGTCTGTTTTACACCCAGAAATGTCAAAGTCCCGTTCGAATGTGTGTTCGAATCTTCGAATGGGACTTAGTCTCCAGCCGCAGTGTCGAAGGGTAGGGGAAGGTACAGCTCCCCGCGTTCGACTGGATTAAAATGGCCGCCGCCACGTGTTCGACTGTAATGGCGGCCACTTCGGCACTACGACGGCTTCGGCACTTCGACGGCTTCGGCACTTTGACTGCATTCGAAGTGCCAGTTTAAAAGTTGGAACACTGCTCCCAAGTATTTAAAGGGCCAGGAACAGCATACAAACATCCGTTATGCCCAAATGTAAGTCCCAAAGGGCAATACCTTTCAGGGCCATAGTCGCAGGGCAGGAGGCTAGCAATAAGTCCTCTCCAATTCCCAGTGGCAAATGGCAGTTTTTCACAGGGAGTTATCTACTATGCGGCTGCAATAGACGTGCCGAAGTCCTGAAATTCCAAAGTTCCAAAATGCTGAAGTTCCGAAGTGTCGAAGTGCCGAAGTTGCCGAAGTTCCGAAGTGCTGAAGTTGCCGAATTTCCGAAGTGTCGAAGTGCCGAATTTCGGAATGCCGAACCGAACCGAAAATGTTCCCCATGCACATGCCTAACGAATGCGCTTAAGTTCCTGCAACAAACAGTGTGAAGGTCTTGTTTCTTTTTTGGGCAATTTAAGCCTTTCAGTTTGAAAAAAAATACAATTTTAAATTGCATCAAGGAGAATAAGTAGAGATCTGTATACCAAGGGGTGGGGAATCCAGTAAATAGAGAGGGCTCATATAGGGCTAAGGACCTCTTGGTTTTGGGAGAAAAAAAAATAACCGACTGAAAAATAAAGTATGGGCTCACACATTACCAGGTTGAAAAGGAGAGGATCCCTAACACATGAAATGTGTTTTGACTAGCAAGCTGGATGGACGCTTGAAATGAATGCCTTATCTATGGAGAATGACTAGAGATTCTTGGCACTTTCTTACTGCATGGTATGTCATAACATAGTGGCTCCCTTAGTACACTACTCAATCTAGTGAAGCCGAAAAATCACATTTTACTTACTGTAAATGGATTTTTCCTTAGGATTACTTTTGTACAGCCGACAGGCAAAGCAGATGGAGTTCTGACCAGAGCATTATTTTGGAGCACAACTTTTCCATGAAGTGAGAATGAGTTTCTCCTTGTCTGTTCAAATTTGCAAAAGCTCTTACCTGTATGTGCTAGATCGTGTAGGACCCAATTCTTCTTAATTTAGGCATTCAAAGGCGGTTCTTATGTCTTTTAGGATTTGTTCTGAGGCTGCTAAGAGGAGCCAGTCGTCTAAAGACTCACAGGGCTGAGGAAAGACCAAATGGAACTAACCTGGATTGATAATGTTGAAATTCTTCTTTACACCTAATGCAAAATCTTAGGATTTTTGGGGGTTTCTATTGCAATAGGGATATTCCGATAGGCATTTTTGAGGTTAAAAGAGGTTTTGAGGTTTCTTGAATTGTGTGTGTTGCTGAGTAGTGATGTCGCGAACATAACATTTTCGGTTCGCGAATGGCGAAAGCGAACTTCCGCAAATGTTTGCAAACCGGGCGAACCGTCATAGACTTCAATGGGCAGGCAAATTTTAAAACCCACAGGGACTCTTTCTGGCCACAATAGTGATGGAAACGTTGTTTCAAGGGGACTAACACCTGGACTGTGGCATGCCGGAGGGGGATCCATGGCACAACTCCCATGGAAAATTACACAGTTAACATAGAAACATAGAATGTGACGGCAGATAAGAACCATTCTGCCCATCTAGTCTGCCCAGTTTTCGAAATACTTTCATTAGTCCCTGGCCTTATCTAATAGTTAGGATAGCCTTATGCCTATCCCACGCATGCTTAATCTCCTTTACTGTGTTAACCTCTACCACTTCAGCTGGAAGGCTATTCCATGCATCCACTACCCTCTCAGTAAAGTAATACTTCCTGATATTAGTTTTAAGACTATGTCCTCTTGTTGTGGTAGATTTTCTTCTTTTAAATATAGTCTCCTCCTTTACTGTGTTGATTCCCTTTATGTATTTAAATGTTTCTATCATATCCCCCCTGTCTCGTCTTTCCTCCAAGCTATACATGTTAAGATCATTTAACCTTTCCTGGTAAGTTTTATCCTGCAATCTATGAACCAGTTTAGTAGCCCTTCTTTGAACTCTCTCTAAGGTATCAATATCCTTCAGAAGATATGGTCTCCAGTACTGTGTACAGTACTCCAAGTGAGGTCTCACCAGTGTTCTGTACAATGGCATGAGCACTTCCCTCTTTCTACTGCTAATACCTCTCCCTATACAACCAAGCATTCTGCTAGCATTTCCTGCTGCTCTATTACATTGTCTGTCTACCTTTAAGTCATCAGAAATAATCACCCCTAAATCCCTTTCCTCAGATGTTTCTGTACTCTGCCCTTGGGTTTTTACGTCCAAGATCTTGCACTTATCCACATTAAATGTCAGTTGCCACAACTCTGACCATTTTTCTAGTTTACCTAAATCATTTGCCATTTGGCTTATCCCTCCTGGAACATCAACCCTGTTACATATCTTAGTATCATCCGCAAAAAGACACACCTTACCATCAAGACCTTCTGCAATATCACTAATAAAAATATTAAAGAGAATGGGTCCAAGTACAGATCCCTGAGGTACCCCACTGGTGACAAGCCCAAGCTTCGAATATACTCCATTGACTACAACCCTCTGTTGCCTGTCACTCAGCCACTGCCTTACCCATTCAACTATATTGGAATCCAAACTCAAAGATTGCAGTTTATTGATAAGCCTTCTATGTGCAACAGTGTCAAAAGCCTTACTGAAATCTAGGTAAGCAATGTCTACTGCACCACCCTGATCTATAATTTTAGTTACCCAATCAAAAAAATCAATAAGATTAGTTTGGCATGATCTCCCTGAAGTAAACCCATGTTGTCTCTGATCTTGAAATCCATGTGTTTTTAGATGTTCAACAATCCTATCCTTTAACATGGTTTCCATCACTTTCCCCACTACTGAAGTAAGGCTTACTGGCCTATAGTTGCCCGACTCCTCCCTGTTACCTTTCTTGTGAATGGGCACAACATTCGCTAACTTCCAATCTTCTGGGACTACTCCTGTTAACAATGAATGGTTAAATAAATCTGTTAATGGTTTTGCTAGTACACCACTAAGCTTTTTTAATAGCTTTGGGTGTATTCCATCAGGTCCCATTGACTTATTTGTCTTTACTTTTGACAATTGAAATAGAACCTCTTCCTCTGTAAACTCACGTGTAATAAATGACTAATTTATCCTTTTTCTTAACTAAGGTCCCTCTCCTTCATTTTCATCTGTAAATACCGAACAAAAATATTCATTGAGGCAGTCAGCTAGACCTTTATTCTCATCTACATACCTTCCTTCTTTTGTTTTTAATTTAACTAATCCTTGTTTTACTTTTCTTTTCTCATTTATGTATCTAAAAAAAGTTTTGTCCCCCTTTTTACTGACTGTGCTATTTTCTCTTCTGTGTGTGATTTGGAAGCTCTTATAACTTGCTTAGCCTCTTTCTGCCTAATCTTATAGGTCATTCTATCTTCCTCACTCTGGGTTTTCTTATAATTACTAAATGCTAACTTTTTGTTTTTTACTATTTTGGCCACATCTGCGGAGTACCACAGTGGTTTCTTGAATTTTTTGCTTTTACTGACAAGCCTAATGCAATTTTCTGTTGACTTCCGTAGTGCAACTTTTAAATAATCACATTTCTCTTGGACTCCATTTAAATTGCTCCAGTCTGATAATGACTCCTTTACACATATTCTAATTTTAGAAAAGTCTGTTTTTCTAAAGTCTAAAACTTTTGTTTTTGTGTGGTGTGACTCAGTCACTGTTATTATATTAAACCACACTGACTGATGATCACTGGATCCTAAACTTTCACCTACAGTAATATCTGATACCAGATCTCCATTTGTTAACACTAAATCTAGTATGGCCTCTTTACGAGTTGGCTCCTCAACGACTTGTTTTAGAGACAATCCCAGTATGGAGTTTCGAATATGTGTGCTCCTGGCACAAGTAGCTATTTTTGTTTTCAGATTCACATCAGGAAGATTAAAGTCACCCATGATGATAACTTCCCCCTTCATTGTCATTTTAGCTATTTCTTCAATTAGTAGATTATCTAACTCTTCAATTTGTCCTGGGGGCCTATAAATCACACCTACACGAGTTACTGTGTGATTACCAAATTCTAACGTAACCCAAACGGACTCTATGTTAGCCTCACTAACCTTTATTAGGCTAGATTTTATGCTATCCTTCACATACAGGGCCACCCCTCCCCCTTTCCTGCCTTCCCTGTCTTTTCTATATAAAGAGTACCCAGTTGATGCAGAGTCTGGTTTTAATCCATAAAGGGCATAAATCACCTAACATTCTTAAAGTGGAAATCAATCAATAAATTGATTATTTTGTGTATCTGCCCCTGGCCAAATTAAGAAACAATGCGTGCACGCTCCCTGAAGTAATTCACACCGGACACAAGTTTCAGGTTAATGAAAAACTTGAGGAATGTTTATTAGAGGGGGTGGCATGCCCCTTATAAAGCAAAATTACATCATAAGCATTGTCAGAGATAACATTGATTTATGCATCAATTATTGGTTAGGGGTTAAGTGGTTGATTCATTGCTCGTCCTACCGGGTGTGATGTCACTGGCATCTTGCGAGTCTCCCCCAGATTCCAGCGCCATCTTGTTAGTGCAGGTGTTATTCGATGACTAAGGGAAAACTCCCTGGCCCTAGCGGCCATTTTAGGTAAACTAAATAAATCACATTATGAAATTATAAATGCTGAGTAAATAGACATTTTACTAACTATAAAAATCAGATTAATATTTCATGTCCACAACAGTCCCCCCTTAAAATGGCTATTTACTTAAAAGACAACTGCTACTGTCCCTTACATGTCCCTAATGGCTGCAGCTCATCTGTCCCAACGGGTATCCCGCAGTGGCTAACCCACTACTTCTCCCACGAGAGACTTCTGCCTGCAAGGACGGACGCTATCCCTATGTCTTTCCCTAGAGAAATGCAGTTGTTTGAATTGATGGGACTGCAGAGGGGTGTGTGGTGTGTCACATTCTGTGTCATTGACATCTTGATGTAGAAATGTAGGAGTTACACTGTCTATAGTCTGTCCTACTGTCTTTTGTAAGTACTTCTGTATGCAGGGTAGTATGCAGCATGTCAGGAAGAGGTGATGTCACCGTGAGTACTGCTATTCCAACTTGGAATAGAGTTTTCTGCCACCCATTCATCCATCCAAACCATTTATCCCATGTATTGGGGACCCCTGAATTCTTTTGTAATTCGCCAACTTTTCTATTGCCATAGTTACCTTCCCATTAGGCCCAGTATTATCAGGGATAAAAGTACAACAGGTCATAGTGTCAGGGAGTATTTTACAAACACCACCTTTTTCTGCCAAGATCATATCTAGGGCCATCCTGTTCTGGAATGTCATCTGGAGGTAGCTTGTAGTTGTTCCGCCAGACCTTGTAGGGCATCTTGGGTATAATTAACAAACTGCTGCTGGTTGTAGTAGATATAATTGATCCAATTGACATTCTTATTAGCAGTAATCAGCAGAACCAAAGATTCAAACCCGGCTGCTACCTCATCTCTAGCCTTAAACTCGTTGGGCAACCCCTTGGCACCCCTATGGCATCAATAAATACATGGGGTTCGAAACTTCCACAGAGAGGGGTTTCTCTTTTAACTCGGAAGTACGTATGTGGGGAGTCAAGGGGACCTTGATGGTCATCTGAAATAATATGGATAGGCATTATAGCTTTAGTCAGGGTGCATTCCCCCCACCATAAGCCCGCTAGCTGGGATCTTAATTGCATGTCACCACACAGCCAATAAATATCCCCAACTGATTTGACATGGTTTATCAATAGAGATATGGGTGGAGCATGGTAGGTGGCACAGTAACCAGATGGGAATCTGCCCATGAACTTACCAGCGTTTTTAGGCACCATGTAACAGGTGTAATTACCTGGATATACTGTGACTCCATCAGGTGGTTTGACATTCCCCTGAGTAATGGGATACACCCTTTTCCATGACTCACATGTTGATGAGTTAGTAGACGTCTGTACATAAAGACTGAGGAAGCACAGCTCAACCTCAAGAGGTAGATTAAGGGGTACTGTACCTAAATGAGGCCTGGCCCCACCACATACGTAACAATTAGTCTTGTTGTGGGAATTAGCGTTATATCTCATCCATTCCAACCACAGGTTAGTATCTGAGAACCCAGTTTCAACAGCCATGGTGTCTTCAAACGTAGGATTGGCAATAGCAACCATGTCCTTTAAAGTCTTAATATGGGGTTTCAATGGATTAACAGTCATGTGTGTTGTGCCTACCCAGTCAGGTGATGTGAGCATATCTTGTAAATAAAAGGTTCCCAACTGGTTGTGTGAACCGCCTCCCTTCCAATACATACCCAATACATATTCCCAGCGTCCCCTGGGCTGGGATGTTCAATGTTTAGAGTGAGTTTCATAGGGGTCGACCCTGCGGGTTTACACAGTGTCATTCTGTATAGTAGGGACTTTCCATTTCTGTCAACTTTATTCAAGGCACATTGGGGTTAATAGCCCCATGGTCTACCCGTGTTCCACCCTGCTGCTTTCCAGGAACTACAGTGATGTCCCCACTGACCCCCTGTCACGCAGATGTATGGGTCCTTCTTGTTGGGTATGTCTTTATAAATAGCAGAATGTTGTGTCTGTGGAAAGGTGCAAGTAACAATTTCACGGTAATCAAAGGTGAAAGTAGCCACATGTGTGTTTGAAGAATTGTACCAAAATGTGTAAACATAATTATCTTTAGTAATAGCAACTTGTTGGGCCTCTACTAGGCCTAGCAGCAATAACACACACAGGAAGCTCATGATTCAGCAGGGGTGGCTTCCTCTGGATCAGGTACTTTCTTGCAATGCGAAGCGTGTATCCAGGAACTTTTTCCGGCCAACTTCACTGAGGTAGCCGTAGTCAATAACACTTGGTAAGGACCATCAAATCTTGGTTCAAGAGTGTGTTTCCTTAGGAACTTCTTAACCATAACCCAGTCACCAGGAAGTAACTTGTGAGTGCCTGTATTTGACTCTGGATCTGGAATAGAAGAGAACACTTGGGCATGTATTTTGGTCAAAGCATTAGAGAGAGCAGTCACATAGTCTACCATAGCATCTGACTGAATCTGAAGCTGTTGTGGAAAATGACAACCTAGCCTAGGTGCTGTTCCAAACAAAATATCGTAGGGAGACAGACTAAATTTCCCCCTTGGGGTATATCGTACGCTGATCAGTGCTAAGGGAAGACTCTCGGGCCAGGGCATGTTAGTTTCTTGTGACATCTTGAGCATTCTGGCCTTTAATGTGCCATTCATGCGTTCTACCTTACCACTACTCTGTGGATGATAGGGTGTGTGAAAGGCAAGGGTCACCCCCAGTGCTGTCCAGACTTCCCTTGTTAACAGAGCGGTGAAGGAGGTTCCTTCATCACTTTCAATCACTTCGAGAACTCTGTACCGGCAGACAATTTCTGTGAGAAGGTGCTTTGCTATAGTCTTTGCTGTGAGGTTGGCAACTGGGAAAGCTTCTGGCCAACCTGAGAACATATCCACTATAACTAGTGCATACTCGTGTCGGTTTCGGTGATACTTCAAATTTGATAGTTATGGCTCGCTTCAGGTATGATGTGGACCTTTACCGACAAAAGGTCACTCCGGGTCATTCTAAGCTTAGCATGTTTTTATGCAATCTATAGCTGTATACGGAGTAGACCCTTCCGTTCCCAAATTACTTATAAATACTGTTTTCCTTAACCATTCTAGATGATAACTTGACTATCACTAAAATAATCCAGTGTCTGAAGACACAAAAGGCACTGTAATAATATTGTAATAAATGAAACAATGACTCAAATAAATATAAGATAAAAGTGTATTGAATGAATGTAACAGAATGCAAAAATAGTCAGTAAATAATCAATCTTACCAAAGTATTAGTGGCTACAGCATATGTCCTTGTGTATGGTGTCCTGTGTGCAAGTAAGAATGGAATGATGGTTGAATGACAACATCCTATCCTTTCTCCTTTAGTTAAATAGTATTTTTGTCCTCTATAAAGCAGCCCCCACCTGTGTTATTTCCCCAAAAAAGGTTTTCTAACTTGTTACATGATGTAATGTATTGCATATCTAAGTTTGGGATATTCCCTAAATGGCTCTGCGTAGTTAGCTTCAAAATTAAGTGAAGTGTTTTGTATACATTTGACTGACAACACATGTGTTTGTTCTAATTTAACTTCAACCTTACATAGTTACATAGTTACATAGTTAGATAGCTGAAAAGAGACTTGCGTCCATCAAGTTCAGCCTTCCTCACACCTGTTTTTTGCTGTTGATCCAAAAGAAAAAAAAAAAAACCCCAGTTTGAAGCACAATTTTGCAACAAGCTAGGACAAAAAATTCCTTCTTGACCCCAGAATGGCAGTCAGATTTATCCTTGAATCAAGCAGTTATTACCCTACATTGAAAGATTATATCCTTGAATATTCTGTCTTTGCAAGTATGCATCTAGTAGCTGTTTGAACATCTGTATGGACTCTGATAAAACCACTTCTTCAGGCAGAGAATTCCACATCCTGATTGTTCTTACAGTAAAAAAACCTTTCCTTTGCCTTAGACGAAATCTTCTTTCTTCCAGTCTAAACGCATGGCCTCGTGTCCTATGTAAAGTCCGGTTTGTGAATAGATTTCCACACAATGGTTTGTATTGGCCCCGAATATATTTGTATAATGTTATCATATCCCCTCTCAGGCGACGTTTTTCTAAACTAAATAGGTTTAAATTTGTTAACCTTTCTTCATAGCTGATATCAGGGACGGATTAAGAGCACACTGGGCCTGGTGCTGACAATTATGATAGGCCTAATTACGGAATCTTATTGACCAAAAACACTAAAACAGTCATACCTCCCAAGCATCATGTATCTGATGGAGATGGTGCTGAAGGGAAACTCATAGGATGCGGCTATAAGAAAACACATACTCTATGCTAATCTCTCTCTAATTTATGCTTTCATCTTTCAAGTAAATCCATAACCCCTAACAGCAGTGTACAGTGAAGCATGAAGTCAATGGGCGGGGTAAAAGGGTGGGCCACTGGTGCGAATCACGTGACCAGACCTGACAAAAGGGGAGAACATGCCCAAAAAGGGGGCATGTCTGTCCAAAGAATTTGAAGGACAGCCTGGCATGAATGCATGTCAGGCTGCCCGCCAATCCTGCAGGCTGTCCAACTAAGGGCATACTATGCAGGCAGCACCCTGAGCTTGACATAAATGCGTCTAATGATGCGTTCACTCCATGCTTTTCTAAGGACTGTCCCCTAGCACTCGCTGGTCCACTTGTCTCCTTACCTTCTTACTAGCAGGCAGAAGTTCCTGGTATATAGTCTGGGACAGAGAAAAGGTGTATGTAGTGAGTGTAGAAGAAAGGGGACATGCCACAGTGTTAAAAGAGACAAGCGTCTGCATTACCTAAACTAATTTTATTGTCAGTCAGTCCACACAAGTTTTGTTCCCATACATCCCTCTTAAGCTTCCAAACTTAAAGGGACACTATAGTCACCAGAACAACTACAGCTTATTGTATTTGTTCTAGTTATTAGAATCATTCCATTCAGGCCTTTTGCAGTAAACACTGTCTTTTCAGAGAAAATAACTCCACTGGCCACTCCTTAGATGGCTGATAGAGGTGCTTCCTGGGACAGTACTGCCTAGTGTGCATCACTGTCATTCAGTGTCTCCACCCACTGCATGCAGACACTGAACTTTCCTCATACAGATGCATTGATTCAATTTATCTTTAGGAGGAGATGCTGATTGGCCAGGGCTTGTGCTGGCTCTGCCCCTGATCTGGATAGTTGACAGTCTTATGGGGAAGTATTGTAATTTACTCAGACCACCACTTCTGATGATGTCTTATGGGGAAGTATTGTAATTTACTCAGACCACCACTTCTGATGATGTCAGCAGACAGTCAGTTCAGCGGCAGAGCCAGCAGCTGCAGACTTGAATACAAGTTATATTTTACTATACTTAGGGAGGCAAGAAGGGGCCAGGGTGGTGGTTTTAACATAATAGGGTCAGAAATACATGATTGTGTTCCTGACCCTATAGTGCTCCTTTAACCCCTTAAGGACCAAACTTCTGGAATAAAAGGGAATTATGACATGTCACACACGTCATGTGTCCTTAAGGGGTTAAGCAAGAGTATGTGAAGATTAGTTAGGGTTGCCACCTTTCTTGGAAAAAAAATACCAGCCTTAATCATTTGTATAATCACAAGGAGTGACATCAGAGAAAATTCTGTAAAATCACCAACAAACTACTCACAGTTTGATTCTGCTGTATAGATGGATTGCTCCCAGTGTCTCAGTCTCGCAAGTCACCCAGTGTCTCAGTGTCCCTATGTATCACAGTGTCAGTGTCCCCATGTCGCCCAGTCCCCTAGTCTCCCAGTGTCTCAGTGTCCCCATTTCTCCCAGTGTCCCAATGTCTCAGTGTGTCCCCATGTCACTAGGATACTGGGGACACAGTGAGACATGGGGACACTGAGAGACATGGGGACACTGAGAGACCCAGGGACACTGGGAGACCGGGGGACACAGAGACATGGGGACACTGGGAGACATGGGAACACTGAAATATTTAGGGAAACTGGGAGAAATGGGGACACTGAGACACTAAGGACACAGACACTGGGAGATATGGGGACACTGAAACATTTGGGGACACTAAGACACTAGGACACAGAGACATGGGAACACAGACACTGGTAGACTGGGGGACACTGGGAGACTAGGGGACACTGGGGACACTGGCTGGGAGACAGACACTTGGGGACACTGGGAGACATGGGGACAGTTGTGTACATAGACATGGGGACACTGGGACATATAGGGACACTGGGAGACATGGGGACACTAGGCACACTGAGACACTAGGAACACAGACACTGGGAGACATGGGGACACTGAAACATTTGGGGACACTAAGACACTAGGGACACAGAGACATGGGGACACTGGGAGACTAGGGGACACTGGGAGACTAGGGGACACTGGGAGACTAGGGGACACTGGCTGGGAGACAGACACTTGGGGACACTGGGAGACATGGGGACAGTTGTGGACATAGACATGGGGACACTGGGACATATAAGGACACTGGGACACATGGGGACACTAGGCACACTGAGAGACATGGGACACAGACACTGGGAGATTTGGGGACACTGAGACACTGGATGGTGGACATGGGGACACTGGGAGAAATGGGGACATAGTGTCTCCGTGTCCCAATGTCTCATTGTCTCCCAATGTCCCTATGTGTCTCAGCATCCCCATGTGTCTCAGCATCCCCATGTGTCTCAGCATCCCCATGTGTCTCAGCATCCCCATGTGTCCTAGTGCCCCCTAGTGTCTCAGTGTCCCCATGTTTTCCAGTGTCCCCAAGTGTCTTGGTGTTTCCAGGTCTCCCAGTGTCTGTGTCCCCATGTGTCCTAGTGTCTCAGTGTCCCCTAGTGTCTGTGTCCCCATTTGTCCCCTAGTGTCTGTGTCCCCTAGTGTCTCAGTGTCCCCATATGTCCCCTAGTGTCTCAGTGTCCACATGTGTCCCCTAGTGTCTCAGTGTCCCCATGTGTCCCTGCTGCCTTTCCCCCCATCCCTCTATTACCTGAGCTGTAGAGCTGCTGTCTGGACTCTGTGCTGTGTTGCTGCTCTCCCCACGGATCAGTAAGTAGTAGAGAGAGGCAGGGATATGCTGTAACTTCCTATCCCTGCCTCTCTCCACACACAGTGACCCCTACTGTCCGGTGCTGGTATTGCAGAGTAATCTCCATTTATTCTAAGAAAAATACCTGCATTTGTATGGCCGGTATTACTGCAATACTGGCACGGCCAGGCAGCCTCAAATACCAGTCAGGAGGCAAACCAGTAAAATACCAGTCAGGTGGCAAACCTAAGAGTAGTGTGTAAAAAAAAAAAAAATGTTTTTTAAATGGGCCTATTCCATGGGCCTGGGCCTGGAGCTGCAGCTCCATCAGCCCCTATGTTAATCCGGCCCTGGCTGATATGTTCCATTCCTTTTATTAATTTTGTAGCCCGCCTCTGCACTTTTTCTAGTGCCATGATATCCTTCTTTAGAACAGGTGCCCAAAATTGCACAGCATATTCAATATGTGGTCTTACCAGTGATTTATAGAGAGGCAAAATGATATTCTCGTCCCGAGAATGAATGCCCTTTTTCATGCATGACAATACCTTACTGGCCTTGGCCACTGCTGATTGACATTGCACATTGTTGCATAGTTTGTTGTCTATAACAATTCCCAAGTCCTTTTCGTGTGTTGTTATCCCTAATTCGCTTCCATTAAGGGTATACGTTGCTTGTGTATTCTTTACGCCGAAGTGCATAACTTTGCATTTTTCAACATTAAATTTCATCTGCCATTTGAGTGCCCAGTCCTCCAGTCTATCTAAATCCTTCTGCAGCAAAGTAATATCTTGCTCACATTGTATTATTTTACAAAGTTTTGTGTCATCTGCAAACACTGAAACATGACTTTCAATGCTGTCTTCAAGATCATTTATAAAAATGTTAAATAGAAGGGGTCCCAGAACAGACCCCTGAGGGACACCACTTGCCACCTCTGTCCAGCTTGAAAATTTACCATTAACGACAACTCTTTGTATTCTGTTTTTAAGCCAATGTTCTACCCAAGAACAAGCATTTTCATCGAGACCGATTTCCTTGAGTTTGAACACTAATCTTTTGTGTGGAACTGTATCAAATGCCTTGGCAAAATCCAAATAGATCACATCCACTGCAACACCCTGATCTATACTTCTACTTTATTCTTCGTAGAACGCAATCAAGTTAGTTTGACATGACCTGTGCTTCATAAAACCGTGCTGATTTTTGCTGATAACCATATTCTTCTCAAGGAATTCTTGAATATTATCCCTTAATAACCTTTCAAATATTTTACCAGCCACAGAAGTTAAGCTCACAGGTCTATAATTTCCAGGCAAGGATTTTGAACCCTTTTTGAATATAGGAACCACATCTGCCTTCCTCCAATCCTCCGGAACACTTCCTGAAAGAAAAGAATCTTGAAAGATTAAAAACAGAGGTTCACTTATTTCTACACTTAGTTCCTTAAGTACACGTGGATGGATACCGTCAGGCCCTGGAGCTTTGTTTATATTAACTTTCTTTAGTTGCTGCAGCACATTGTCTTGAGTTAACCAATTACAATTATTCTGCAAGTTTTTAGTAACAATCATTTGCACATCTATTGCCATGGGTTCTTCTTTAATATATACGGAGGAGAAATAGTTATTTAGAATTCCTGCCTTTTCTTGGTCTTCATTAACTAACACCCCCGTTTCAGTTTTAAGTGTACCTATACTTTCATTTTTGGGTTTTTTGGAATTTATGTACTTAAAAAATGATTTGGGGTTGGTTTTGCTCTCTTTAGCTATCATTTTTTCATTTTGAAGTTTAGCAAGTTTAATTGCCTTTTTGCACGCATTATTTGCTTTCTTATATCTTTTATAAGATGCATCTGATTTGTCTGATTTAAATGCTTTAAATGCCCTTTTCTTATTTTTAATCTCTTGTTTTACTTCTCTACTAAGCCACATTGGTTTTAATTTGTTTCTTTTATACTTATTTCCCAATGGTACATACTGAGAAATGTACCTTTCTAATATTTGTTGGAAGATGATCCATTTATACTCAGTGTTCTTTTCACTACCTTTTAGCTGTTAACCTTGTGGAAATGTCATTGAAAATTTTACTTTTTCAAATCTAAGCAAAAAGGCCTGCAATATTTCATACACCTATTTTATACAGCTAAATGTACATTCATATTAGATATATATATGCACCATACCATATAATACACATATATATTGCAAACTACACATTAAATAATGATCAATACTCCACACCTCCCCACTTGTTTTTCTTCAATGACAAAACCAAAAAGAAAAAACAAGAGAAAAACAGAGAAAAAGTAAAACAAAACAGCACTTGTGCCAAGAGAAGAGAAAGAGAGAATTTTTTTTTAAAATACAGCAATAATGAAAGCAAAAAATCAAATAATAAAAAAAAAATCAAATACAAGTGGTACCAGCAGAAACACAGGAATAAGAAATATAACACAGAGTGACGTAGTAAACTGTGTTAAAGCTACATCAAAGTTCTTTAGAGATCTTGATTGAAGAAGTCAAATACCAGTATCAAATTTGGAAGTCCAATAGAAGGAATATCAGCGACATAGCAAGAAATATAGTTCATGGAGAGTTCAGAATTAGAGTCCAGGCCGCAGAATGAAATCGAAATTTGCAGCATGAGAAACACCACAAGACAGTGACAATAGAACGGTCACAGCAACCAAACAGGAAGTTTGAGAAGTAGGATAACCATGATAGCTCCTCAACTCCTTAGGTATATGCAAAGTTTAGGAAATCTTCGTCCGAGGTAGTATGCAAAGTCTTCATCCTAGTACCGATCGTACCCATAGACAGTATAGCAGTCAGTAGGAACTCTTCTTAGAAATAGAAATTCTTCACAAATAAGTGTAATAAAAGCAGCTTGATGTACGTTGACAGAGAAAGTTACTGATAATAGAGTGTAGCTGGTAAACCTGTCATCAGAATGTACCACTTAGTATTTAAAATAAAGAGACAGAAACGCCCAAGTGCTGTTTAAAAATAAAAGTAAGAAACCAGTCATGACATAGAAGAAAAGCAAAATGGAGATCTAAAAGAAAACAAAAATAATGTAAGAACATAGAAACAAAATAAAATCCAAAATTAATGAGGAGTGGGAAGCTGAGAAGGATCTAAAGATACAGAATAACGATTTAGTGTATATAATGGGAGAAGACGTTTATGCTTAGACTCTAAGTCCTCCAACACAGCCACCTTTTTACACAGATTACGATGTAAACGTTTTAAATAGCAACCACTGATACAGATGAATAAAAATAAAATCAGCTGTAAGAGAGAAATAACTACAACTGGATGCAACATTATATTAAAAAAATGTGTAGCAGTATTACTGTATCCCAAAACAGATTCCCACCATGAGGTCTGACCATTTTGTTTAACAGCAGCAGAGACCTGTTTAAGAATCCCTTGTTTATGTGTGACAGTAATTTGAGCTTGGTGCGAAACACTCTTTAATGAATTAAGCAATGTTGTAATTGATGTTGAGTCAGTTAACCATTTTTTCATCTCAGAACCCATACCTAGGGGCAAATCTGACATGGAAAAATCAACAATACGTTCCCATGATAAATCCAAAGTAATGTTAGTAAGTTGAGGCATAGTGAAGTTCCATACTGAAGAAGCAATGTAAGACACAGGAATGGAATTACACCACGTTCCAGGCAATAAGCGAGTGCTGAGAAGGGATTCATCCATTGTTTTAAAAATAATTTGATCAGGCTGAAATAAGTGAAAACAAACACGATCTAACCCCAAGTAGTAGACAGGATTTGTAACATTAAATTGACCATGAAAACTACATTCATCCTGATTAACCCAACATGTTTCAGTAGTAGTTTTATATTGGGATGGAGAACATATATAAGAATTAGCATTCGAGTGACACAAAGAAATGTCTACAAGGGTCCAGTTGGAACTATCCGTACCCTGGGCTACCCATTGATTTGAAAGTTCAGGCAACAATAATGAACCATTAGACGGTAGGCCAATTGTAGCTAAACGATAAATAATAGCATCTTTGCCTGCCCATGGTATTAATGTTTGAATGGCACATTTTTCAAGTGAGCAGTCAGATAGAAGAACTTCCCACCACAAAAGATGAGTCATCGCAAAGTCAGTCACAGATTTTGAAGCAGCAAGACTCAACGAAGCAGGCCATCTACCAGACCATAAACTTTGCAACTGAAGTTTAAGATCGGCAGACAGATCAGCCTGAACCTGTGAACATAGCATTGCCCATGCAGTATCATGAGTAACATTGTAAACTGAGTCAACCAGAGTGTGAAACTTATCAGAAATAATCTCAGTTGTATCTACCATAACATGAGTTTGAGGCTGTTGAAGCTTTACAATATTAGTATTAATACCATATTGGGTATCCAGACCTGTAGAAGTATGAGAGGCTAAAGAAGCAAGTTTATATCTTAGAATTTCTGAATTAATTTGTGCAGCTGATCCCACGACACTACCATATGTACCTAACCCAGTAGCTAAAATATCTCGTCTAGGGCGATGGTGTGATCGAAGTGATACATTATATAACATGCTTTCATGAAACCACCACTGAAAAGCTCTTTCCTGTACTGATACGAATGGCGTACAATTGGAATATTGTGTGGAAACCAACCATTTATTTAATTGTAAGTGCCAGGTAACCAAACGATATGAAACATCATATGCTACTTGTGTAGCAGAGTCTAAACGAACTTGAATAGGGTCACCTTCCTTAAATGGAGGTGTGGTAGATTCTGGTATAGGTGTAGAGGGAGCTACAGAAGCTATAGGAGTAGAAGGTTGAGCTATTTCATCAATTCTAACTATAAACTGTGGAATACCATTGTCTGTACATTGTCCATTCACCTACAGAATCAGAGGGATTGGAAGTATCAACCAAAATAGTCGCAGGCATTGCAACCGAAGTAGAATCCTGGACTTCTGGACTTCAACAGGTATTAAGATTATCCATGTTAGCCATAGGGCGGCGGTTAGAATTATGAAAAATGCCAGAAGTAGTTGATTGCAAATCAATACTGCATATCAAACAAATATTTTTATCAAGATGCGGAAGTGCACCATATTCTGGAATCAGAAGATGGGATTTATTAATAAACCATAGCTGAGCATAGTAAAATTTTGGAACACTTGCAATAAAAAGTGCAACAAATTGTGGGGATGCAGAACTATGAGAAATATGATATATGGGACGGTTAGATTTAACACTATTACGCTGAAAGTTAGACATTAAGGAAAAGATAAGGTCAATGCTGGTAGTAGGGTGTGAGACTAAATATATAGGTTTAAAAGGACGCAAGTACTTCAGAAGAAGTGACAAGACGCTTCTGCAGATTATGATTAGCTGGATGCCAAATGTTAGTAAAGGTATAGAGCAAACACATCACTGTAACGCATCCCATCAAGCAACATGTCCAAGATGCCATAGTCTAATTTGTAGATTATGAAAACCAATAAAATAATTAGTTATGATCAAACTGTAAGTTACGGACACCAAACTTCAAATATAACATGAAAAATGTGGATAAGGAGATTATTACACAACGTTACTATTTATTATTAGTAAATACATAAAAAGTGTCACACTAGGCTAGGAAAACATGCAACACGTGCAGAAAGTAGTCTAGCCAAAGCTAGTTTTGTACATCCGGTAGGACTGTTTTTATTTTTCTTCGTCCATATGAAGATTAGATGTAAAGGCGCCGATCATTCATAATGAACAGTAGAGTCTGGAACAGCCGTTCTAGAGTCTCAGTCCCTTTGTATACTTTCTGAAAAACAAAGTAAATATAGAATAACAAACACAGGGCTTTAAGAGCCCTTAAACAATTTAAGCTGCATTGCATGCTTGTAGACATTTAAACCATCTGGTTTTTGAATGAGATAAACTGAGGGTCCCACTTTGTCCACAATAAGATATGGACCTTCCCAGCAAGCTTTAGGAAATTCCCTAGGGTTTTTCTGTCCTTGTTTAAGCATGCACACAGAATCTCCCACTTGGTATTCAGTGAGGTCAGATTTTTTATCAAAATCACTTTTACTTTTTAAGGCGGACACTGCATCTGTGTGCAACGCCTGTCCTTGTACAGTGGTGAGCCATAGAGAATGTTCTTTGGCCCATTCTTCATTGCATAATGCTACCGAGGTAGATAAATCCATAGGAAGCAAAAGGCGTTCCCAGGAAGGCATACTGCGTCCAAAAAGAACTTCATAAGGAGACATCTGGATATGCCTGTTAACTCTAGATCTCATCCGAGCAAGGACAAGAGGCAGTAAAATGTCCCAATTTTTACCATTGACATTACAGATTTTGCTAAGTTCCTTTTTTATCTGGCCATTCATCCTTTCAACCATGCCTCCGCTTTGAGGGTGATAAGCAATATGGAAATCCCAAGGGAGATCTAACCAACTTGTGATCTCTTTCAGGATGGTATTGACAAATTCACCGCCATTATCTGAATCCATTTGTTTTGGAATCCCAAAGTGACAGAAAACATTTTGCACTAGGATTTTGGCAGTTGTGCCAGCTGTTTTGTTAGGGGTAGCAAAAGCTTCAATCCATCGACTAAACGAGTCAATGACAACCAATATGTAGCGATTTTTACGGGCTGTCAATGGCAGTGTACCTACATAGTCAACCTGCAGTCTGTCCCAAGGTCCAGTAGGAGCATGTCGCATTAGTGCTCCACGTGTTAGTTGTCTTGCTGGGTCTTGGTGTGCACAAACAATACATCTGTCAATGTGATCTTGAATATCTCTTCTCATAGTAGGCCACCATCCCAGTTTAGACATCCTATCCATACATTCTTGTAATTTGGGATGTCCCCCTGCAATGGACCATGCACCCATGCTAGCAAACATTTTACCAAATGAGAGGGAATAACCCAGACAGGACCATGATCAGTGTCTTTGACTAAAATGTCATGCAGAATGTTCAATTTTTCTTTACCTAACTTAGGTGCAGGGTCATCAAAAAGAGGAGCGAGTACCAAATCGTACTCTTGATGTTCTCGAAGTACAGACCATTGTGTGCTATCATCGTCAGGGGCATACAACTGTACTGGTGCAAGTGGTGTATGATACAATGCATCTTCCTCTTCCCATAGTGGAATATCAGGAAGACATGCAGCCTCTTTTGCAAATTTATCAGCAAGACTATTCCCGTATGCCAATGGGCCCTTAGATCTATGTGCCTTTACCTTGATGAGTTTGATAAAGCCTATATGATCTTTAGACAAATCCTGTATGCGTTCCCATAAGCCTTTGTGCTGTACTATACTGCCATCAGTGGACTGCCATTTATTGTTGACCCAAAATGTAAGAAGAATCAAAGCTCCTCTGAAAACATACATAGAGTCAGTGACTACAAAGTGTGTACCACCTTTCCCAATTTTGTCTCTGATCAAAGTCAGTAGTGCAGCTAATTCAGCAAACTGTGCTCCTGCCCGTTTACAAGCATACTGAAACTCATCAAGAATTGTTCTACCTTCAAGAAGTACACCTGCAAAACCTGTCATGCGCTTACCATCGATGACTGATGAACTAGCATCAATGTACCAAACAGGGCTATTTCCCACATCAGCAGGGCTGCCTTCTTTAAAAACAGAATGTGCTTTAGGAGCAATCATAGGATGACATACATGATCCTGACCTTGAATAAGAACACCCAACACATGTACAGAAGGTTCCTTTAACGGTTCCACTGTAATGTGTTCAGTGAGCAGCGTAGTCATCCATCTCACCACACGTTCATTCCGAATGTTACTTAAAGCCAAATTATGTTTTTTCAGCAAAAGCAGGGGATTATGATGTGAACGAATCACAATGTGTTGACCGCTGAGAAGATATCTCAGTCTTTGTATGGTCCAGTATGTAGCCAGGGCAATTTTTTCACAAGGACCAAATTTCAATTCAGGTGGTGTCATTTTGCGACTCAAGTATGCAATAGGGGCTAGTATATCACCATGGTATTGGGCCACTACTGCACCAAGTGTTGTATCAGACACACTAGAGTATAAATAAAATGGTTTGTCTGATGCTGGAGTGCCCAAAACGGGTGCACTAGCTAATGCAGATTTGAGAGACGAAAATGTCTGTGTGTGAGAATCATTCCATTCAAATTTGTTTTGTTTCAGTAGGTCATATAATGGTTCAGCAAGCAAAGCATAATTAGCGACAAATTCTCTGCAAAAGCCTGTGAGCCCAAGAAACTGCTGTAAAGATTTCACATCTACTGGTCTTGGTAGGTAGAGAATATGTGTAACCCTATCCTCAAGGATACTTCTGCCTGTTGGACTAAGTTCCAATCCGAGGTAATTAACCTTCTGTTGGACCAGCTGACACTTGTCAGGGTTAAGTTTCAAGCCATGCTTTTTTTTTTTTTTTTTATTCTTTATTTTTGCAGTGCTTAGAATGGTTACAGGTTTACATATGGTACCCCAACGGCATTCCATACGTTGATAGCTAAACATTTGTTACAGTGGGTATTAGATAGACAAAGCACTTTTTTTGTTTTATGTTACATATCAAACAGGTTCAAACGTAGATTGAGATTACAAATTATATGAAGGTAACAGATTATTAGGCATCGCTTATGCAGTATAATATGCTTCAGGATATAGCTAGCTGCGCTTTAGGTGACTAAGTAAATTATGTGATAAACGTTATGTTACTTATCGCTAGGTAACGGTAGCTTAGGGTGAAGAGTTATAGTGAATGTCATCGCTTTAGTAGTTAAACAGTGATTCGATTAGCTAGGTGATTAACTAAAAATATCCACGAACAAAGTTGGCCTTAGAGGCGTATTAAACATAGTACACGGATTAACATGCAGGCATGAGCGACCTATCATATACAGATTTGTAATGCACCTAAGGGTAAACTGCTCAGTTGAGGCATTAGTAGGTATTGAATCAGTGGAAGGCGAGTAGTGAAGAATTAACAAGATTATTACAAATGTACACAATTTCGGTAGATATATGCATTAAGTAGGGACTGATTCGATATCTCTGTGCTAGGTAAATTAACCAGTATGGACTATGTTAAACAGTAGATATCGTTTGTGGACCTGCCCGCTGTGCATTAGGTGCTTCAGCTATGTGCTTATAGTAGACAGGCATTTAAACTAGGTAGGCTATAACAAACGATTAATCATTGGGTGATAGGAAATAATAAGAAAAATAAACAAACAGTCCAGCATGGGGTTGATAACCATCAGTCCGTGGAGTAACAGCAAGCCCCAACTGGGGTGTGAGTCCCGTGCGTGGGTTTGCTTAGCCAATGCCCAGTAATGGCAGGCTACCAGCCCCTGAGAACCGGAGTCCACCTGACAGTGTGCGAGGTCGTTGCCCGCCTCGGATGCCTGCGTGCTCCTGCATCCCGCCGGCAGCCAAGAAGCAGAGTCCCTCCATCGGTCCCGAGCCTCTGGGTATTCCCAGTACCTGTGAACGTTGCCACCAGGAGTGCACCATACGGTATGGCGGCTTGTATGCGCGGGCTCGTCTTCCTCCAGTGATTGCTTGCTGCGATCTGCTTTTTGCGGGGGTGCATGGCTGGTCTGCAGCTAGGTGCTGGTTGATTGTTGCTGGGGCCGCTTCGTGTGGGTGACCCGGTGCTTGCGCCCGCCCTTTTGAGTTTCGGCTCCGTTGCAATTGGAAGGCCGCTCTGTACTCGCGGCGTGGGTTACCCTGTATGCTGCGCCGAGTGGCAGGGCGGATCCATGCCATCGCCTCTCTCATGGCTATCCTGAATAGCTGCCTCTGGGTCTTGTGTCTTGCCCACAGGTAGGTACGTAGCCGGGTGATGTACTCTAGTGCGTGCTTGGGTGGTTTGAGTAGTGTGTGCTTGGTCTTGGACTGCGGCCCTACCGCCATCTTGTCCGGGCCCAGTAGGTCTCGTTTGGTTGAGAGCGTATTCTTCCCCCTGCGGGGACTGCCAGCATGTTTGTCGCTTGTTCGATTGCTCGTGCCGGGATATCCCTCACCGGTGAGGGGGGGGTGATCGGGATCTGGAGCGTTGCCAAGTTTTCTGGCTTGTCCGTCGGCGGGGAGGTCGGCCGCCTCTCCCGCGCCTGCACACCCTGGTAGGCCGCAACTCTGCATTTGCTTCAGCTTGCCTCCCTGAGTCCGGTGGTCCGGCCAGATAGGTCCCTGGGTGCCACCCCTGCTCTGTTGTGTCAGATTAGGGAGCTCAGCGTGATTTATTGAATAATAGTCGCTTGTTTTCATGGTTGTCTCACGGAGCTCTGGTTTAGTGCGACCAGTTTGCTCAGCAGTCAGGCCCCGCCCCCCTCAAGCCATGCTTTTTAAGGCATTCCAAAACCTTTTTTAACAGATTAATGTTGCTTTCTCGGGAATCATTTGCGATTAACAAGTCATCAACATACTGAACAACTTTGTTATGCAAATTATGAGACTTTAGAGCTTGTGCTAACATGCTGTGAAAAATTGCAGGGCTATCACAGTAACCTTGAGGAAGAACTGTCCAGCAATACTGTTTAGACTGAAAAGAAAATGCAGTACGATACTGAGTTTCAGGAGTGACTTTACACTATAAAACCCATTTGCAAGATCTAACACGGTATAGTACTGCATTTCAGGAGTTCATTTAGCAATCAGTTCAGGGTAAGAGGCCACAACAGGTGCTGTTCTAAAAACTGTCTCATTTAGTCTTCTGTAGTCAATGGTTAAACGCCAAGTGTTGTCTTTTTTACGAATAGGCCACACAGGACTCGAGCCTGCAGTTTGGCATGGTCGAATTAACCCTCTCTGTAGCAATTGGTCAATGATAACCTCTAAATCTTTTTCTGCCTCACGTGGAATTGGATACTGTTTAACATATGGGTGGTGTGAACCATCCAAAGAAACCATTAATTGTGATTTACCACAATCTAGACTATCTTTGGCCCATACATCGGCATATTCATGCCACCAAGATTCTGTATCCACAGGAGGAGCAGGAGGGTGTTTGACTTTAATACCCTTTACGGCCCCAACATCCTCATGTGGATAGACAACATGCACAGGAGGCAAATTGGAGTCTAAACCGATCAGAGTATGCTCAGAAGGGCTAGGACTCTCCACAATATTCCAAAGCATGTGATTTATCAATGATAAACCCAAACTTTACAATATCCGGAGCTCCCAACAGAGATCTTTTTCCAAAAACACATCAGAACGTATAGTCTTAGAGCCAATCGTCAATGTCCTAGGTTCAACATACACTGTTTTCGGCATTCCAGTAACCCCCACAATGCAAGCAGTAGTAAATTTGCCAGTTTTAGGTGTACCAGATATTAGTGTAGCAGCTGCCCCTGTATCGATTAGAGTGTTAATTTTCACCCCATCTACCAACATAGTACACATTGGTCGTCCCCATTTATCTAGATTCAGAGGCCAGTCGAGACAAAGAGGAGAGGATAAAACACATTCCTAGCAGGAGGACAGGGGGGGAAGGGAAGGTGTTAGAACTGCAACAGGTGTTAAATTAGCTTGCTCTACTTGTTTTCTAAGTAACTCAACAGAATGTTGTAACGCTTTCTGAGAGGCAATAATATCCCTCAAGGGAATCCACTCACCATCTTTTCCTATGCCACGTCTTGTAGTATTAAATCTACCTCTAAAACCACCCCGTCCACGGTACTGTGGACCTTCAGTCTGCCAAGTATTAGAGGCATTATTTAATTGCTGTCCATCTCTCCAAGATCTTTGAGCCTGATATGTTATTTCAAAAATCGGAGAGGGCTTAGAATATCTATCCATTTCAACTTGCAAACGGTCAAGCCATGAATTAAAGTCCACATTCCTCATGTCACCGTAACAGATGGTCATAACATGAGAAATGTTACTTGGTACAAGAGTGAAAATTAACTCCTGCACTGCTGGATCCAATTTAAGGTCAGCTTGTATTTCAGAACGTCTTTCTGAAGAAGTAAGAGCAGCAAGGAAAACAATTACTCTGTTAGCAGTTTCTGTGATAGACTCATTAGGAAGTGAGATAAAAGCTTTGTTAATCTGGAATGGACTAGACAAATGAAATAGCTTATGGCAACACCGTTCTAACAGCTGAGGAAAAGTTTGTGCAAAACCTTCTATAACAGCTGAGCAAGATCCCAGACCTTTTAGAAAAATCTCTATTAATTGTGAATCCGAAGAACCCCAGCGAAGGAGTTTTCCGATCCAATGTGTGAATCTATTGAAATCCTCAATAGTACCCTTATTCACAGGAGCCTGTCCTATTTCAGATAAAACAGCCCTGGCTTCTGTAGCTTTAACAGAAGAAGGTGCTGACATGTGTACATTAACGGGATCAGAAATCGCAACATGTCGTTTAGATTTAGCCTCGTTAAGGTCACTTTGCAGCTGTTTGTTAGCAGACTTAAGGTCTTGTGTAGTATCATGCAATATGCTAGTAGTTTTTTTCCTGTTTTTTAGTAGTAGCCTTAAGTTTGTCATTTACACGTTGTAATTCGTCATTGTCAAGCCGAAATCGTTCAAGGTTAGTTTTAGTCTCAGTTAATAGTCGTGAGCCTCAGACAACTCTGCTTCTAAGTTTCGTCTCTGCTGGTTTTCTTGCGAAAACGATTGTTTTACATTATGTAAAGTCATTTCCATATCATTATATTATTTTTCTATTCTAGCATGATGTGCAGAAATTTCCTTCAATTTGTCATCTGATAACACTTCGTTAGCCTCTAATTGAGGACCACGTGTTATAGGATTACAAGGAACAAGATCAGTTTTAGAATGTTCAATTGGCACTTCTGGATACAAATGTGTATACGTGGGAGGAGCAGTGGGGACAGAAGTTATTTGTGAAGGAAACTCAATATTTTCATTTTTATGCTCCATCCATATTGCATTGTCGTCTTCATTAATTAAAGCAGAAGGAAGATCGACTGACAAGGTGGCAATCTGATACCATTTGTTTTCATGAGCAACAGGGGATTTTTTAAATATAGCGCTTCCCCGTGCTTTACCTCCTAGTTTTAAAGAAGGAGAGTGCTTTGTACGCAGGCATTGTAAGGTGTCTACAGCTTGATCAAGAATTATATTTTTGGATTCTAACTTATGAACTTTATCTTGTAAGAATCCAGCAGTGTGAGCTGCATTTTGTGCCTGGGTGCGGTAATCTTCTATTTGTACATGCAGCGTATTAATTGTGGGGATATTTATGGGATAATAATTGTAAACAGAGAGAATTGCCCACGAGTTTCAATTCTCAGATCCCTAATCGTTATCGTGTTAAATGAAATTTATATCATATAATTAATATCACAAATTGTTATAAAAATATAATTTTTATTTTTAACAATTTAAATTAATAATGATGAGTAACATGCATGATAATAATCAATGGAATTTTCAGTATAACATGAATATGCAATACAATATGGCAATAATAATTAATATGCAATATAAAAACAATATGCAATACAAAGTGGCAGTTTACTTCCTGGTTAATACAGCATTGAGTCTACAAGCTGTCAAGACAATTTATGACTTTCTTTACAGAGAGGGAAACAAAGTTTCACAGGGAGACAGAGCATTCCTTAGAGCTGCAGTAAAACTTTCAGCTGGCAGTTTAGAAATAACCCTTGCAATGCTGGCTAGACCTCCTAAGTAATTAAGGTCTACTTTTATGTAATTTTAAATAAATAACATTTACCCAGTCATAGTCTTTAAACATTTCCTTGCATCCAATGAGAAATCTTACTATGTTATATTAGCTGATATTTTAATTAATTTGTCTAAATAGATATTTTATCTTATTTTAGAGCCAATCAATACAGCTGGATAAATGGTCATGATATGCTAACGTGATATTAATCACACAAATACATTAATGGCTATATTAATCCCAGCTGCAGATAGGATGATATAACCATATATATATTCTTTAATTATTAAGATTTCTAAATATGAAATCTAATCATGATTTATCCAGTCATATATCATGCTATTCATTTTAATTAATTTAAATTAATTAATTAAATGCCTGTATATTTACCAGTTAAGTAGATATTTTCTCATCAGACGTTCTCAGGTAGCTAAGTGTCATGGGTCTCTTTCTCTGCATGGAGTGTCTTGATTTTCTGAGTGTCCGATTCTGCCTGGATCTCTCTGAATCTCCCTGAATCTCCCGAGAGTGTTGTAATGTCTCTCTCTTCAATCTTTGAATTTTTGAATCTCCCTCGTCTTAACTTTTTAAAGGGGAAATTCCTCTAAGTGATAGCCAATCACAAATGTGGGGTGTGGTTCCCTTCTAGGTAACCAATTTAATATTTGGACTCTAGATGGCAGCATTGTTCCACTACACATACCTATCCAGGAAAGAGTTAACTTTTCCTGGTGGCTATTTTTGACGTCATTTACGTTATCTTTATGGTGGCTATAACTTTATATTTTCTGTCAGATCACAGATTCTCAGTTTTGTCCAGACTATGCGTCTGCAAATTCTGCTATAATTCCTAAAATTGATAGTTTGTGAACTAAGTTTCACCTTAAACTATAATGGGACGTTGTACAATATCGAAAGTAAAATGTAATTATTTCATCCTCTCTGTCACCTACGTCTGGGAATAGAATGTATTATAGTTGCATTAGTACCTAGACAGTCTCTTATCTATTTGGTTGTTTATATATACTACACATTCCATTCAGCTCGGGCAAAGCGGTCAGTTTTAGAGAAAGGAAAGAAATTCTGTGTCTCTTTTGTTAGCTTGAAGATACAAAATGGAGTCTGGTCTGTTTAGCAATGATTTCAGAATATACACTTTGTATTTCTATCATAGCACAAAATGTCTGCTGATATAAATACCCTGACATAATAAGAGAAGCTTGCAGATTAAAGCTAACTTGCAGCTGTTCAATCATTTGAAGGGACATTAATAGCATATCTAGTAAAGCTGGCAAACTCCTACCCTTTTTTACGTTGCCATCTTTAAGCTGCATTATTGAGGGTAATACTTGAAAAATGTCCTCTAGAAACAGTGCATCACTTATTTTTTCGCCCAACTTAAATGGACCTCCATATTTTTTTATCCAACATTTGATAAATTCTTGAAACACAGAAGGGAAAGAAAACAAAACAGGGGAATCAACGGATCTCTGTTCAGTATTTAAATCAATAGGGTCACTTGAACTACTTTCAAGATTACCTATCCTATTTGGAAACTTAAAGAAAGACATACTTACAAAACGAGAATCCTCCCGGCAACTGAGTACACCGTGTTCTCCACTGCAAAAGACACGACTAAACCTCCCAAGGACGAGGTCCCCAGAATGTCGGTTTCGGTGATACTTCAATTTTGATAGTTATGGCTCGCTTCAGGTATGATGTGGACCTTTACCGACAAAAGGTCACTCCGGGTCATTCTAAGCTTAGCGTGTTTTTATGCAATCTATAGCTGTATACGGAGTAGACCCTTCCGTTCCCAAATTACTTATAAATACTGTTTTCCTTAATCATTCTAGATGATAACTTGACTATCACTAAAATAATCCAGTGTCTGAAGACCCAAAAGGCACTGTAATAATATTGTAATAAATGAAACAATGACTCAAATAAATATAAGATAAAAGTGTATTGAATGAATGTAACAGAATGCAAAAATAGTCAGTAAATAATCAATCTTACCAAAGTATTAGTGGCTACAGCATATGTCCTTGTGTATGGTGTCCTGTGTGCAAGTAAGAATGGAATGATGGTTGAATGACAACATCCTATCCTTTCTCCTTTAGTTAAATAGTCTTTTTGTCCTCTATAAAGCAGCCCCCACCTGTGTGATTTTCCCAAAAAGGTTTTCTAACTTGTTACATGATGTAATGTATTGCATATCTAAGTTTGGGATATTCCCTAAATGGCTCTGCGTAGTTAGCTTCAAAATTAAGTGAAGTGTTTTGTATACATTTGACTGACAACACATGTGTTTGTTCTAATTTAACTTCAACCTTTTAGCTGTTAACCTTGTGGAAATGTCATTGAAAATTTTACTTTTTCAAATCTAAGCAAAAAGGCCTGCAATATTTCATACACCTATTTTAAACAGCTAAATGTACATTCATATTAGATATATATATGCACCATACCATATAATACACATATATATTGCAAACTACACATTAAATAATGATCAATACTCCACAACTCGTACCGACCACTTTTCGGCATCTGAATATGGTCGATCTGAATCCTCTGGAAAGGATACTGTGGTCTGGCTAGATGATTGGGTGCAGCCTTAATAACTTTTCCGGGATTGCACTTAGCGCAGATGGTGCAGGATCTGCAATAGTTCCGTGTCAAAGTAGTAATACCAGGTGCCTCGAAGTATTTATCAATTAATGAATGCATCAGATGCTTAGACAGGTGAGCAGGTCTGTGGGCCCACTGTACTACAGCTGAATACATATTTCTGGGAAGACAGAACTTGAGATTGACAGTGTAGATATCATTGTGGAGAGTTGCCCCTTTGTCTTTCCAGCTCTGTTTCTCTTGAGGTGTTGCTGTGGCTTGTTGTTCTCTCAACAACCTGAGATCCGTGGGTAAGGTTTGCATGGTATAAACTGGGGTTTCTTCAATGGCCACTCTACTGTCCACTTCCCATCTTTGACGTGCTGCCTCCTTGGCGGCTTGATCAGCCAGATGGTTACCTTGGGCCTCTTCTGAGTTCAATCTGACGTGGGCCTTTACCTTCAACACGGCCACCTCTTCAGGGAGTAGTAGGGCATCCATTAGTTATTCAATGGCCTCCCCGTGTTTCACTGGAGTACCCGTAGCTGTGAGGAACCCTCTGGTTTTCCAGATTAGGCCAAAGTCGTGTGCCACCCCCAAGGCATATCTTGAATCTGTATAGATGTTGACACGTGTCCCTTCAGACAGTTTACAGGCCACGGTGAGAGTTGTTAGTTCGGTCTCCTGAGCTGATTTTGACGGTGGGAGTGCAGCAGCTTGTAAAACCTGGCTTCTTGTAGTGACTGCATACCCAGTATGGTATTGTCCTTGGTCATCAGCGAATCTGGAGCCGTCTACAAATAGTGTGCTATCTGGATTTAGCAAGGCAACTTCATACACGGTTGGTAAGTGGGTAGTTTCCATTTTCCATTGCTTTTATACTATTGAATTTTAATCTTTGATTTTATATTGATTATTTTACAAATAAATTTCGTTTATACCTTCTTTGGAGTATTTCCCTTTCCATTCCTACCAAATTGGTCTAAGGAGGAGGAGATCAGGAGGAAACAAAAGAGGGTGTTGGATCTCCCTTAGAAGATCCTGAGGTGCTTACCATTAGAGCTAAGTGTGTTATTGGCTCTACGTTTGTGAGTTACCCATCTATTATTTATTTGTATTCATTTCTGTAAATACCATCTGCACTAAGATGTGCTTGTATATTATTTGCAGATTATCGTAATAGCATCTCATACAATATTACTGTTCGTAAAGGTAAACCAGAGCTCCACTTATATGTTTGTTTTATTTGCATGTTCTGTGTTGTGAAGGTTAAGGGATTCCTTCACTTAAGTGTAAGAGCTTGTTTTCACCTTGCTGCTATTGTGTGCACCTTCTTTTATATACATAGTTTCCATTTTCATCTGTTCAAAGCAATCATGGGGAGCCTCTGGATCTTGGCCCATGGGCAGTTGATCTTCACATATTTCAGTATGATACCTGGGATAGCCGACTGTATTGCAATTGATGATTTTCTTAATCACCCCTGCCGATTCAAGTTGTTCTTGGGTTGCAGTATTCCAGGATTTGGCTAGCGGGCCAAGGTCTTTCCATGAAAGGTCAGGGGACTTGGTGAATGAAACATGTGGAACAGCTACATCCCAATGGTGGTAGAGGTGTGATACTTCCATTGGCAGATGAACCAATGAAACCATGTTCCCTTTGGAATCCCACATTAAATCGGTTAGTGTGATGCGTATTTCCACTAAGTGGAATAGCTCTTCCTCGTAATGTAAGTCAGGGCCTGGGGTGTCTTTGAACCACAGAGTACAATGCAACAAGTTTCTCTTGAGGTTGTTCATCATGAAGAGCCGTGGTAGTGGATACCTGAAATTCCATCCGGACGTCAGGATTAATGTCCAAACTGTACCAGTAGTGTGCCACTCCCCCCTTGGGAAGTGGTAGGAGAGTGGCCAGGTTCAAGGTATAACATCTTTGAAGCGTGACGTTATCAGGCAGCAGAAG
Organism: Pelobates fuscus; assembly: GCF_036172605.1. NCBI lineage: Eukaryota > Metazoa > Chordata > Amphibia > Anura > Pelobatidae > Pelobates > Pelobates fuscus. The sequence continues at coordinate 177,011,689 of NC_086323.1, read as the reverse complement.
GGAGGTCTGTAGACGAAGATGGCGTTGTGAGGAAAGGTGTTTAGGCTGGACTTGCTGTAAGATAGCAGAAATGTCATGTGGTTCAAGAACAGTCAAAGGATGTCCCAAGACAAAATCATTTGTCTTATCCAGTAAGGCACTGACAGCAAAGACTGCACGAAGACATGAAGGACTACCCCTGGCTACGGGGTCAAGCATGCATGAGAAATAGCCAATTGGTCTTTGTCTGAGTCCGTGTGTTTGGGTAAGCACCCCTGAAGCATGGCCATCTTTTCTGAGACAAACAGTTTAAATGGCAACTGGTAGTTAGGTAGGCCCAGGGCGGGTGTGGAACAAATTGCCTTTTTCAGGGCTGCGAAATAGGCCATTGCATGCAGTGACAGTGAGAATGGTTCACTCTTCAAGACATCATAAAGTGGCTGCATAAGTTCTGAGGCCTCAGGAATCCAAGATCTGCAGTAGGTAATCAGGCCCAAAAAGGTGTGTAGTGTTTGATGTGTTGAGGGAGGAGGTAGACTCAGTATAGCTTGAATTCTTTGTCGGGTGAGATGATGGGTGCCATGGGAAAGACAATGTCCCAAGAAGACAACAGAGGGCCGGCACCACTGTAATTTTGATTTGGAGGCCTTGCACCCTTATTCAGCCAGGTAACAAAGAAGATCCTCAGAATCACGTTCAGCAGTTGAAAGGTCGTCAGCACAGAGAAGTAAATCATCAACATACTGGAGCAAGACCACATCTGTGTGTGTTCTCTGCCATGGTTCCAAGACAGTGGACATGGCTTTTGCGAACTGTGTGGGGGAATTTTGAGCCCCCTAGGGCATGACTGTCCATGTATACTGTTGACGGTCATGTGTGAAGGCGAAGAGATGCTGACAGGATGCATCCAAAGGCACACTGAAGAATGCATTAGCAAGGTCAACTACTGTGAAAAGCCTGGCAGTAGGTGGAACCTGAGATAGCAAGGTGTGTGGATTGGGAACCACAGCTGTGTCCCGAACAGTAACATCATTGACGGCACGAAGATATTGGACCATACGGTATTGATCAGGTTGACCCTTTTCAGTTTTCTTCTTGACAGGAAACAATGGAGTATTGCATTGTGATACACACTTGATAAGTGTGATACACTCCTTTTGCTAGAAGACTGTCAACTTGTTTAGTGATGGCGAGTGCCTGAGCATGTTTCAGTGGATACTGGGGTCTCCGTGGCAGGGCGGCCCCTGGGATAAGCGTGACCACAACTGGTGGAACATGCAGACGGCCTATGTCATCGGGGCCCGTAGACCAAAGTTCAACAGGGATTCTGTCCAAAGCACTGGGGGCATCTGTGACCCTTGGGTCTTCTGTGGGGGAGGGGAGGTGCAGCAACAAGGGTAGGGAACACAGAGCAGAGGTGTCTTTGCGTGATAGGGGTGTGAGTAGTTGTACCTGACCATCTGCAGTGAATGTAATGGATGCCTGAAGGCAGGATAAAACATCTGCTCTCAAAAGATTAATGGGACAAGTGGAAGAAACTACAAACCGTGAGAGTATATCAGAACCTACATGCAGGAGCTTGGTTAACGGGTTACTACGGGGAGTGCCGTCAACACCTACACAAGATACATCGGAGTCTGACAGGCAGGATGGGTCTGGCAGGTCTTGTTCCCTAAGGACACTGCGGGCTGCACCTGTGTCAACTAAAAAGGTAGTAGGATGTCCCTCAACGGGTAGGACAACTGTAGCAAGTGGCCCCCCCTATCCCCTGTAGACACTGCCATAACAGGGGTTTCAGACACAGGCTTGCCGGTTACCTATTGTAATAAATCTAAGTGTGCCTGGTCAGGACCAGTGTACCGGCATGTGGAAGTAGTGGGGAGACTTGCCTGGGGAGAGGGGCATGCAGTACGTCCCTGTCTGGATGTGGGACGTTCCTCCTGTGAATCATCATTGACATACCCTTCAGCAGGCACTGGGAAGTACTCAGGAGGAGGAAAATACGGAACCGGTGGAGGTGGTGGGGGTGGAAAATACCCTGGGGGGAACCCAGAGGGATTGGAGTATCGGGGAAGCAGTGGCCTAGTCCACCTGGGCATTCTCTACAGAAATGGCCAGTCTGATTACAATTGTAACAAGTTCTAGCTGCGGTCTGGATGCGGCCCCGGATGAGGTTTGTGGCCTGTGGCTGTAAGGGGTAGACCGGAGACAGGTGCTGGGGCAGCAAGCATCAGAGGACTATTCCTTATCGGTTGTGACACTGATTCTAACCCCTTCGCTACCAGCAAAAGTGTATCCAGAGGGATTATTCTATACTCGGGGCGGGAGAGTACCAAACCCTTGCTTATATTCTCCTTTAAACCAGCCACAAAGGCAGCAGACAACATCTGAGTATGTGCTTCGTTGTAAGAGCTAAAACCAAGGTCAGAGAAAGTTTGGGTAAGGCGTGAATGATATTTCTCTACAGACTCGAGTTTATCTTGGACAATATCATTTATACAAGTGGCTTGGTCAGCCAGCTTATCTTGGGCCCAAGTCCGGAGTTGTTCACAGAATGTGATACCTGATTGAAAGTCCATGTCAGTGGTAAGAATTGCATCATTAAAACACCTGGCCATAATTGTCCAATAGGCATCACCAGCTTTAATTTCACACAAACTGTAAAGGTCCCGCCAAGCTGCGGAATATGTTTTACGTATCTGAGCCACCCTACGATAAAAGGGCATAGGTTGTTTTTCAGGGTCTGGGAGGGACCAGAGTGGCCGCTTGAGAAGGATTGAACGTGACATACATCGGTGGAGCCCCTTCGGTAGAGGGGGGCACCTGTAGATGCACTCCAGAGGCGGGTTGCCTCTGTGACGGTCTGTTGTCTCGGGGACGGAACAGACTATGTCCATGTATGTTATCATCCTCGGGTGAATTAGGGAGATTGTGGTATGAAGCTGCGTCAAGGGAAGCCGGGGCTCGCACAGTGTGGGCCCGGGCTGGGGGAGATTGGTGGTAATATTGCGGGGAGTAATCATCTGTGACGTGGTGGGGTGGTAACCTGAAGCCGCCGGTGAACCACCCACAGCATGGGGTGGGCCCGAGGCCGCGGACTCGTCCGAGCCGACTACCATGAGTGGATAGCTGGGTCCTGTATCGGGAGAATATGGGGCGAGGGGCGTAGAGGGGTTGGGGACAGGTTGGGTCAGGTGTGGAAACCTGACCCAGGGCCGAGGCAAGATCAGACAACGGATCGGAGGGTACGAGGGAAGACACGTGAGGTGTAAGAGGTAACGGAGTAGGAGGGGTAGGGGCGTCAGCAGCAAGGGGGCGGGTCAGAGTGGAAAGAGCAGCAAGAAGGGATGGTAGGTCAGTTGGAGAATTAGGATGAACGTCTGAAGGTGTAGTGGGAGGAGTAGGAGTAGTGGGATGGGTTAAGGAGGAGAAGGCAGCGAGGAGGGTTGCTAGATCGGAAGGGGAGGAATTAGGAAGAATGTCAGAAGGTGCGGTGGGAGAGGCAGAAGTGGTAGGATGGGTCGAAGAGGAGAGGGCAGTGAGGAGGGATGATAGATCAGAGGGAGGAGTGTTGAGAGAATTGGGGAGGGGATCGGAGATGAGCGAAGCATCAGTGGGTGGAGCAGGTGAGGTGGGGTTAGTGGGATGACTGAGAGCAGTAGAGATAGCGGTGAGGAGTGACGAGATGTTAGTAAGAGGGGGAGCAGGTGGGGGTAGCAGAGGAGAGGAAGAAGAAGAAGGTGATGCAGAGCTAAACCAAGGTCAGAGAAGGGAATGGGATGGGATCGGGGATGGGAGAGGGAGGGACTGACGGGGGAACAATAGGAACAGGCGGAGACATCGGGAGGGGTGACGGACAAAGAGGCGGTGGGGGCATAGGGACGTCCGGGGAGGCCTTGGAATAGGGTGATGACAAACCTGGGTCGGGGACCTGGAAATGCGGCTGTGGGGGGGGGAAAGAGTGAATCGGCACAGGGTAATAGTAAGCTCCATCGGCTCCAATTACGGGACATAGGGGGGTGGTGGCCATGGGGTAGTGAGGGATGCATCATCATTACATACATTTCGATGGTATACATAAATCATTTGCCCCTTAAAATCTAGCTCTTCCTCTGTCCACCCCTCCCACTTGAGTCCCCTTGCAACCCTGTACCAGGCTTCCACAGCCTTCGTCAACCCATTATCCAACAACAAACCCTCCTTATCGACAAGTAACTTTCTCCAAAACTCAGGCTGTAATCTACCGCTAGGTGACATTTGAAAACCACAAACTTTGGCTATTTTCTTTACTTTCAGCATTGCCTCCTCCCCCGCCCTTTCTTTCACGATATCACAAGCCAGAAATCCCTTAGCAGGTCTAGCATGATCCTGCCCCATCTTTACCATACAAAGAGCGCCACGTGACAGTGACAGTGGGAGGGAGAAGAAGAAGAAGGAAAGTCTACAGTTCTCGACTGCCATGAGGACCCGAGTCCTGTGCGTCTTCCCTAAACGTAGACTAGTCACGAGGGTCCGCTCACCCGAGATGGTGGCCACGGACCGGAGCGAGCGAGCGTGGGTGACTAACACAGCTCTGGGCAGCAATCACAGGAGAGATAGAGCATAAAAGAAAAGATGAACATGGCGAGACTAAGTAAAAGACACTTACAAAAATCACACACATAGAGATGAGCGTGAACTTCAGAATCCCAAACAAGCCACACGACACACACGCACACACCAAGGGTACCCACACTATAACAACAATTAAACAGAATCCACAAAATAGCAGAGAGCAAAATGGGCATGTACATAGTCATACACATACATACAAGCACTCAGGAGGCAGATAGACAATCGACAGGTTCATTAAAAGAGGCACCGGATAAGAATTTACCTGTCTTGTAGCCTTCTGGAAGCCGGAAGTGGACACGGAGACAGACCGACACAAAACAGGAGAATACAGGCAACGGCTGTATTTGGAGGTGATCAGGCTCCGGTTGTCCCACTTTCCGGAGGCCCGCTCCGGTCTGTTGGTTTCCGGCCCTCCAAACCGGCCAATCCAGAGCCCCACGTTGGGCGCCAAATGAAGTGGAAATCAATCAATAAATTGATTATTTTGTGTATCTGCCCCTGGCCAAATTAAGAAACAATGCGTGCACGCTCCCACGTAATTCACACCGGACACAAGTTTCAGGTTAATGAAAAACTTGAGGAATGTTTATTAGAGTGGGTGGCATGCCCCTTATAAAGCAAAACTACATCATAAGCATTGTCAGAGATAACATTGATTTATGCATCAATTATTGGTTAGGGGTTAAGTGGTTGATTCATTGCTCGTCCTACCGGGTGTGATGTCGCCATTTTGTTAGTGCAGGTGTTATTCGATGACTAAGGGAAAACTCCCTGGCCCTAGCGGCCATTTTAGGTAAACTAAATAAATCACATTATGAAATTATAAATGCTGATCAGAACTACATGAGTAAATAGACATTTTACTAACTATAAAAAACAGATTAATATTTCATGTCCACAACAATTCCTAAATCACAATGGATATGGATTGACACCTGACATATGACATATTGACACCTTGACATATGAATTGACACCTGTCCTCAGAGACCCTGATACACACTGAAACAGAGCAGAATAGGGACTGTTCCCCCTATATAGGGTCACTTGGCAGATATGGATTGACACCTGTCCTCAGGGACCCTGATACACACTGACACAGAGCAGAATAGGGACTGTTCCCCCTACATAGGGTCACTTGGCAGATATGGATTGACACCAGTCCTCAGAGACCCTGATACACACTGACACAGAGCAGAATAGGGACTGTTCCCCCTACATAGGGTCACTTGGCAGATATGGATTGACACCTATCCTAATGATCCCTGATACACACTGACACAGAGCAGAATAGGGACTGTTACCCTTACATGGGGTCACTTGGCAGATATGGATTGACACCTATCCTAATGATCCCTGATACACACTGACACAGAGCAGAATAGGGAATATTCACTAAATGCCAAACATTGTTATACAGGGGAATATTCAGTAAATAAGGATAAGGGGGGGGCTACTGTCCTCCCCCCCCGGCCCCCACCCCTGCACGATGGGTGAGGGCCATAAATCACAATGGGAGGGGGACCTACTGTCCTCCCGCCCGCCCCCACCCATGAGCGGTGGGTGGGGGCCATAAATATAATGAGGGGAGGGACCTAATGTATGATGTTGTATCGATCAGGTAGTGTAAGGGTTATGCCCGCTTCACAGTGACAGACCAAACTCATTTAACGCACCGCAAAAAATCGCAAACAGTCCATTTGCACAACCGCAAACTCCCCATTTGCACAAGGTTGGATACCAAGCTAGCCATGTCCCGTTCCTTGTCCTCACTGATGTAATTGAAGGTCTCTTCCTCCACCCAGCCACGTACAACACCAAGGGTCCCCGAAAGGTGACAACAAGCCCCCTGTGATGTCTGCTATGTTTGGTCTTCCACCTCCTCAAAGCCACCTTCCTCCTCTGACTCCTCTTCTTCAGACTCCTCTCTCTGTGTTGCCTCTCTCTGCGTTATTATAAGGTGTGTTAAGTAGTACTATTCTCATCAGTTTAATCCCTGTTACGAGTAGAGGACTATTTCCTTGTTTCGTCAAACCCTTTCAAAGATGGAAAAAGCGGTGATTGGAAGAAACGAGGAAATGTGGTCAGGTGGTGGTGCCAGCCCCACCGAGGGCTTGTACCCAGGTATGCTAATAAACTGAAAAAAGAAAAAATCTCCCAAGAAGGAGATCTAAAACTGGCATAGGAAAAGGTTAGACAACTATAATAAAATTATACCTACAAATCCTAGTGAGCATAGGTGTATAATAGAGGAAGAAAGGGAAAGCAGAGTAATGCTTCCTAATACCGTGGTTAGTACCCTTTGTTAAAGTAAATTGAGTAATGGACAAAAGTCTTTATTGTATCATTTATAAATAACAAAGGGATACTATACTCATTCCCCTATAGTGGCTAATTGTGTAATAATGGTAATAATATTACCTATTATATAATATTGCCTGGGGCAAGGAAATTCCCTCTAAATAGATGGGTATAGGCAGAGAGTATGGAGACCGGAGTGATGCTGTCATAAAAAGTGTCAATAAGGTGATATAAAGTTAAATGTATCACAGACACACAGCCACCCTTTCTCTTAGCTAGTTTCCAGAAATGCTGGATAGGTAGAAGGGCTATAAAGACTCAGAGAGGTCTAAGCAGAATCCTCTAAACTAGCCCTAATATCCTTAAACACCTTCAAGGGTGTTTTAAGCTAAAGCTCAATCTAAACGTTTAGATGACTGCCTGATTTCCCATCACAGATGCTGGCTTGGAATAACACTGTGCAAGACAAAGAGTGGGTCTAAGTGCCCATAGAGCAGTAAAGTGTCCCTAGTGAAGTGAAAAAGAGAATAACGAGCTGGCACCCAAGAGAATAACGAGCTGGCGCCCTATCAGGGGATGTGTATATGGCATCAATTTTAGGAAGCGGGAGATGGAAAGAGATGCTTAGTCGGTCCTCCTATTTCAAATTTGGGGCACTGCGCGTGCAATCTAATGTGCCACCAGATAGGAGTGGTGTGTTAAGTAGCACTATTCTTATCAGTTTAATCCCTGTTATGTGCCTTTTTTTGTTTGGTTTTTGAAGCCACAGTGCAGCACCAGAGGCCTGAAAAATTAGGCATGTACACATGCCTGAAAAATTAGGTATTGTTGCAGCCGCTGCTGTAGCAGCGGACAGAAAAATTGATGTTTGTTTCCCAGGCAGAAAGTGCCCTAAAACATTTTGGCTTGAACCCTAGTTGGTGGCGGCTAAGTCACGCAAGTCAACCGGCATTCAGAGTTAAAATACAGCAGCGTGTGGACCATTTTTAGCCCAAGGCAGCTCATCTCATCAGTTGAATGTATCGCCCACTGTCAGTCCCTTCGGGATCCATCCCTCATTCATCTTAATAAAGGTGAGGTAATCTAGACTTTTTTGACCTAGGCAACTTCTCTTCTCAGTGACAATACCTCCTGCTGCACTGAAGGTCCTTTCTGACAGGACACTTGAAGCGGGGCAGGCCAGAAGTTCTATCGCAAATTGGAATAGCTCAGGCCACAGCCTGCACACCCAGTAGTGAAGGGGTTCATCGCTCCTCAGATAAGGCGAGGTAGAATGCTACCTGTCGGTCGAGTCGTTCTCTGAGGGTGGATCCAGAAGGGCTGTGGCGATTCGTAGGACTTAAAAAGCTCCGCATGTCCTCCATCAACAACACGTCTGTAAAGCGTCCTGTCCTTGCCGGCGTGGTCGTGGGAGGATTACTTTCACCTCTTCCCCTGTTAGATTCTCATTGTGCTGTGACATCACCCTTATACGCTGTGTAAAGCATACTTTTTAATTTATTTTGCAAATGCTGCATCCTTTCCGACTTGTTGTAATTTGGTAACATTTAAGCCACTTTCTGCTTATACCGGGGCTCTAGTAGCGTGGACACCCAGTACAGTCCCTCAACAGGCACGACAGCATGAAAGACCCCATTTGCACAAGGTTGGATGCCAAGCTACTAATTTCCCATTCCTCCTCCTTAGTGATCTCAATGAAGGTATTTTCTTCCCCCCAGCCACGTACAACACCAGATAGGTGACAACAAGCACCCTGGGATGTCTGTTGTGGTTGGTCTTTCTCCTCCTCCTCAAAGCCACATTCCTCCTCTGACTCCTCTTCCTCACAATCCTCTTCCAGCGTTGCCGCAGGTTCAGCATGCGATGCTGATAAGGCTGTTTTTGGTGGTGATGGTGACCACAACTCTTCCTCTTCACGCTCATCTACGGCCTGATCCAGCACTCTTCGCAGGGCACGCTCCAGGAAGAAAACAAATGGTATGATGTCGCTGATGGTGCCTTTGGTGCGACTGACTAGGTTTGTCACTTCCTCAAAAGGACGCATGAGCCTACAGGCATTGCGCATTAGCGTCCAGTAACGTGGCAAAAAAATTCCCAGCTCCCCATAGCCTGTCCTAGCACCCCGGTCATACAAATATTAACGGCTTTTTCTTGTTGGAGCAGGCGGTAGAACATTAGGAGTGTTGAATTCCAACGTGTCAGGCTGTCGCAAATCATGCACGGCACATGTGTCAACTTGCCCAACTTCAATGCCGCCAACAAATTTGTTCCGTTGTCACAAACCACTTTGCCGATCTCCAGTTGCTGCGGAGTCAGCCACTTTTCCACCTGTGCGTTCAGGGCGGACAGGAGTGCTTGTCCGGTGTGACTCTCTGCTTTCAAGCAAGTCAAACCCAAGGCGGCGTGACACTGCCGTATCCGGGATGTGGAATAGTATCTGGGGAGCTGGGGGGGTGCCGTTGATGTGGAGCAAGACGCAGCAGCAGAAGAGGACTCAGTCGAGGAGGTTATGGAAGAGGATGGAGTAGGAGGAGTAGAAGAGGTGGCAGCAGTCCTGCCTGCAAGTCGTGGCGGTGTCACCGACTCCTCTGCAGAGCCACGCATTCCATGCTTGGCAGCCGTCAGCAGGTTTACCCAATGCGCAGTGTAGGTGATATACCTGCCCTGACCATGCTTTGCAGACCAGGTATCAGTGGTCAGATGGACCCTTGCCCCAACACTGTGTACCAGACATGCCATTACTTCCTTTTGCACAATTGAGTACGGGTTGGGGATTGCCTTTTGTGAAAAAAAATTTAGTCCGGGTACCTTCCACTGCGGTGTCCCAATAGCTACAAATTTTTTGAACGCCTCAGACTCCATCAGCTTGTATGGTAAAAGCTGGTGGGCTAATAGTTCAGACAAGCCAGCTGTCAGACGCCGGCCAAGGGGGTGACTTTCTGAGAGGGGGCAAGGAGGACAGCAGTGGTTGATGTGGCTGAAGATGCTGGACCAGAAGGAGGATGGCAGCTTTGAGTTTGTGTGCTGCTTGTACTCATGTGTTGATCCCATAGGCGTTTGTGATGTGCGATCATGTGCCTACTCAAAGCAGTTGTACCTACGTGGGTGTTGGACTTCCCACGACTCAGTTTCTTTTGGCACAGGCTGCAAATGGCATCGCTGTTGTCAGAGGCAGACACGCGAAAAAAATTCCACACTGCTGAGCTCTGCATTGACGGCATTCTGGTGGTGGACACAGCATGCGTTGATTGGCGTGCTGTCGGGCTGACCCCGGGTGCCGATGCATGCTGTCTGACTGTGCCACTAGCTCCTTGCGACGACCTCCCCCTGCTTCCAACTCGTCTCCTCCTCCTCTCTGTCTCCCCATCTGAACTTTTGCCCTGTTCTTCTTCTTGCCGAGCAGGCACCCACGTGACATCCATGGACGCATCGTCATCATCAACCGCTTCACTTGTATCTGACAACTCAGCAAAGGAAGCAGCAGCGGGTACAACATCATCATTCTCACACTGTACGTCCATGTGTGTAATGCTGCCTGACTGAGACATATCCCTGTTATCTACATCCTCTGGCAATAATGGTTGCGCATCACTCTTTTCTTCAAACGGATGTGTAAATAACTCCTCTGACAGATAAAGTGAAGCGGCTGTGGTGCTAGTGTTGGTGGTGGCGGCAGGCGGGTGAGTTGTATCTTGAGAGTTGCCCGAAGCTAAGCTGGAGGAGGATGTTGCGTCAAGGTTCCGAGCGGAAGCTGTAGAAGATTGAGTGTCCTGTGTTAGCCAGTCAACTATGTCCTCAGAACTTTTCAAGTTCAGGGTACGTGGCCTTTGAAAACTGGGCATTATTCTAGGGCAAAAGCACGACAGCACTACGGCCCCTGCGGTGTGGCCTGCCTCTGCCTGTAATTTTTTTTTGGATTAGTGGTACTATGCGTGCAAGCTATTGGGACACCAGATTTGAGTGGCAATGTGCACTGGCAGAGGTTGGCAGAGTACACGCTGTAGGCCTGACACCCGCTTGAAGACAACTAACTGCTATTCAAACTATAACAGTAAAAAAAGGTTTTGGGTTTTAAATGCATGTTATTGTGACACAAGATATGAGTGGCAATGTGCACTGGCAAATGTTGGCAGAGTACACGTTGTAGGCCTGACACACAGATGCTTGCAGATAACTAACTGCTATTCAATCTATAACAGTGAAAAAAGATTTTTGGTTTTTAAATGCAATCTATTGCGACACCAGATATGAGTGGCAGTGTGCACTGGCAGAGGTTGGCAGAGTACATGCTATAGGCCTTACACACAGACGCTTGCAGACAACTAACTGCTATTCGATCTATTACAGTGAAAAAAAAAATGTTTTTAAATGCAAGCTATTTTGACACCAGATATGAGTGGCACTGTGCACTGGCAGAGGTTGGCAGAGTAGATGCTGTAGGCCTGACACACCCGCTTGAAGAAAACTAACTGCTATTCAATCTATAACGGTGAAAAAAGTTTTTGTGTTTTTAAATGCATGCTATTGTGACACCAGATATGAGTGGCACTGTGCACAGGCAGAGGTTGGCAGAGTACACGCTGTAGGCCTGACACACACTTATGAAGGACACTGACTGCTATAATATTACGGTCAAAAAGTGGCACTGTGCACTGGCAGAGGTTGGCAGAGTACATGCTGTAGGCCTGACACCCGCTTGCAGACAACTAACTGCTATTCAATCTATAACAGTGAAAAAAGTTTTTGTGTTTTTAAATGCACGCTATTGTGACACCAGATATGAGTGGCACTGTGCACAGGCAGAGGTTGGCAGAGTACACGCTGTAGGCCTGACACACACTTATGAAGGACACTGACTGCTATTCAGGGCTCGAGTCCTGCAGGAACGCGTGGGAACGGCGTTCCTGCACTTTTTTCACAGCAGGAACGCCGTTCCCCCTGCAGGCACTCAGGGGGCGGCAAAAAATGCCGCCCCCAAATGCCCTCTGTTCCCCCTGTCATGGGGGGGGCCACCTGATTGCCCCCCCCTCCTCACCCCAGGCGGGCGGCTCTCTCCCTGTCACACGCGGCGAGGGAGCTGTGTCCTCTCTGCTCCCTCTCGCCGCGTGGGTTGTCTGCTGATGCCGGGAGCCGGAATATGACGTCATATTCCGGCTCCCTGCATCAGAAAACGGCGCGCGGCGAGAGGGAGCAGAGAGGACACAGCTCCCTCGCCGCGTGTGACAGGGAGAGAGCCGCCCACCGGGGGGAAGAGTGGCACCCCCATGCTAGCCTCACTGCAGCCCCACTGGACCCCAGGGACCCATCCATGCCAGCTTTCCTGAAAGGTAGGGAGGCTGGGTGGGTGGGCAATGTTTATTTGAATAATTTGAATATATGTATGTCTGTTAGTGTATGTGTATGTATGTCTGTGTGTATGTCTGTTAGTGTATGTGTATGTATGTCTGTGTGTATGTCTGTTAGTGTATGTGTATGTATGTCTGTGTGTATGTCTGTTAGTGTATGTGTATGTATGTCTGTGTGTATGTCTGTTAGTGTATGTGTATGTATGCCTGTGTGTATGTCTGTTAGTGTATGTATGTCTGTGTGTATGTCTGTTAGTGTATGTATGTCTGTGTGTATGTCTGTTAGTGTATGTGTATGTATGTCTGTTAGTGTATGTGTATGTATGTCTGTGTGTATGTCTGTTAGTGTATGTGTATGTATCTGTGTGTATGTCTGTTAGTGTATGTGTATGTATGTCTGTGTGTATGTCTGTTAGTGTATGTCTGTTAGTGTATGTGTATGTATGTCTGTGTGTATGTTTGTTAGTGTATGTGTGTATGTATGTCTGTGTGTATGTCTGTTAGTGTATGTGTATGTATGTCTGTTAGTGTATGTATGTGTGTGTATGTCTGTTAGTGTATGTGTATGTCTGTTAGTGTATGTGTATGTGTGTTAGTCTATGTATGTGTGTATGTCTGTTAGTGTATGTGTATGTCTGTTAGTGTATGTGTGTGTCTGTTAGTGTATGTCTGTTAGTCTATGTATGTGTGTATGTCTGTTAGTGTATGTCTGTTAGTGTATGTGTTTGTATGTGTGTGTATGTCTGTTAGTGTATGTGTATGTCTGTTAGTGTATGTGTGTATGTCTGTTAGTGTATGTGTATGTATGTGTGTGTGTGTATGTCTGTTAGTGTGTGTGTGTATGTCTGTTAGTGTATGTGTGTATGTCTGTTAGTGTGTGCGTGTGTGTGTGTATGTCTGTTTGTGTGTGTGTATGTCTGTTAGTCTATGTGTGTGTATGTTAGTTCATGTCTGTTGGTGTATGTATGCGTGTGTTTGTGTCAGTGTGTGTGTGTGTGTGTATGAGTGTATTTACGTCTGTTATCATATGTACGTGTGTGTGAGTGTATGTGCTTCTGTTAGTGTATGCATGTTTGCGTGTATGTGCTTCTGTTAGTGTATGCATGTGTGTGTGCGCGTATGAGTGTATGTGCTTCTGTTAGTGTATGCATGTTTGCGTGTATGTGCTTCTGTTAGTGTATGCATGTGTGTGTGCGTATGAGTGTATGCACTTCTGTTAGTGTATGCACATGTTTGCCTGTATGTGCTTCTGTTAGTGTATGTTTGTAAGTGTCTGTCAAATCAGTGAGAGTCTGTTTGTCATTTAGTGTGTGTGTGACTATTAGTGTGTGTCTGTCAGTGTGTTTGTGTGTGTCTCTCTGTCAATGAATGAGTGTGTGTCAGTGAATGTGTGTGTGTGTCAAATCAGTGACGTCTATGTGTTTGTCACGTAGTGTGTGTGTTACTGTCAGTGTGTATCTGCCAGTGTGGGTGTCTGTCAGAGAGTGTGCTTAGAGGGACACTATAGGCACCCAGACAATTTCAGCTCATTGAAGTGGTCTGGGTGCAGTGTCCCAGTCCCCTTAAACCTGCAAGTTTAATTATTGCGGTTTCTCAGAAACTGCAATAATTACCTTGAGGGGTAACTCCACCTCTAGTGGCTGTCTATCAGACACTAGAGGGACTTTCGGGTGGTTAGGTGACCAAAAGTCGCCTAACTGATGCTGGACGTCCTCACCCCTGTGCATGAGGACATCCAGCATCTGCTAAATACCCATAGGATTTTAACCCCATCAGTGTCAAATGAGGGGGGGGGGGGGCACTACAGGGAATTATAGTGCCAGGAAAACAGCTTTGTTTTCCTGGCACTATAGTATTTCTTTAAGGAAAAGGTGGAGTCTAAAGAGGAAGGGGTGGGTTCTTAATCAGGAAGCGGTGCGCCCTTGACAGGAAGGGGTGGTAAATTTAGATTAGGGGGTGCTCCGGTATAGTCATGCCTAGGGCAGCACAAAATTAAAATACACCACTGTGTGAGTGTCTGAGTATGTGTGTGCGTCTGTGAGTGTCTGAGTGCATGTGTGTGTCTGTGAGTGTATGTGTGTGCACGCGTTTATATATGCATACGAGTGGGGTTTTTTTTGGTGGGGGAGAGTTCCCACACTTTTTTCCCCAGGACTTGACCCCTGCTGCTATTATATTACAGTCAAAAACGTTTTTTGTTTTTTAAATGCATGCTATTGTGACACCAGATGAGAGTGGCAATGTGCACTGGCAGAGGTTAGCAGAGTGGACGATGTAGGCCTAACACACCCGCTTGAAGACAACTAACTGCTATTCAATCTATAACAGTGAAAAAAATTTTTTGATTTTTAAATGCAATCTATTGCGACACCAAATAAGAGTGCCACTATGCACTGGCAGAGGTTGGCAGAGTACACGCTGTAGGCCTGACACACACTTATGAAGGACACTCACTGCTATTATATTACAGTCAAAAAAGTTTTTGGGTTTTTAAATGCATGCTATTGTGACACCAGATAAGATGGGCAATGTGCACTGGCAGAGGTTGGCAGAGTAGACGCTGTAGCCTGACACCCGCTTGCAGACAACTAACTGCTATTCAATCTATAACAGTGAAAACATTTTTTTGTTTTTTAAATGCAATCTATTGCGACACCAGATAAGAGTGGTAATGTGCACTGGCAGAGGTTGGCAGAGTACATGCTGTAGGCCTGACACACACTTATGAAGGACACTGACTGCTATTATATTACAGTCAAAAACTTGTTTTGTTTTTAAATGCAAGCTATTGTGACACCAGATATCAGTGGCACTGTGCACTGGCAGAGGTTGGCAGAGTACACGCTGTAGGCCTGACACCCGCTTGCAGACAACTAACTGCTATTCAATCTATTACAGTGAAAACATTTTTTTTGTTTTTAAATGCACGCTATTGTGACACCAGATATGAGTGGCAATGTGCACTGGCAGAGGTTGACAGAGTAGACGCTGTAGGCCTGAAACACCCGCTTGAAGACAACTAACTGCTATTCAATCTATAACAGTGAAAAAGTTTTTGGGTTTTTAAATGCAATCTATTGCGACACCACATAAGAGTGGCACTGTGCACTGGCAGAGGTTGGCAGAGTAGACGCTGAAGGCCTGACACACCCGCTTGAAGACAACTAACTGCTATTCAATCTATAACAGTGAAAAAAGTTGTTACACCAGATATGAGTGGCACTGTGCATTGGCAGAGGTTGGCAGAGGTTGGCAGAGTACACACTGTAGGCCTGACACACACTTATGAAGGACACTGACTGCTATTATATTACAGTCAAAAACGTTTTTTGGTTTTTAAATGCATGCTATTGTGACACCAGATAAGAGTGGCAATGTACACTGGCAGAGGTTAGCAGAGTGGACGCTGTAGGCCTAACACACCCGCTTGAAGACAACTAACTGCTATTCAATCTATAACAGTGAAAAAAGTTTTTTGGGTTTTTAAATGCAATCTAATGCGACACCAGATAAGAGTGGCACTATGCACACGCTGAAGGCCTGACACCCGCTTTAAGGACACTGACTGCTATTAGCTTACAGTGAAAACCTTTTTTTCTTTTTAAAGACACGCTATAGAGACACCAGATATGAGTGGCAAAGTGCACTTGCAGAGGTTGGCAGAGCACACGCTGAAGGCCTGACACCCACTTTAAGGACACTGACTGCTATCAGCTTACAGTGAAAAACGTTTTTCTTTTTAAAGGCACGCTATAGAGACACCAGATATGAGTGGCAAAGTACACTTGCAGAGGTTGGCAGAGCACACGCTGAAGGCCTGACACCCGCTTTAAGGACACTGACTGCTATTAGCTTACAGTGAAAAACTTTTTTTCTTTGTAAAGGCACGCTATAGAGACACCAGATATGAGTGGCAAAGTACACTTGCTGAGGTTGGCAGAGCACACGCTGAAGGCCTGACACCCAGATGCTTGCAGACAACTAACTTCTATTAGCTTACAAGGAAAACTTTTTTCTTTTTAAAGGTACTCTATAGAGACACCAGATATGAGTGGCAAAGTACACTTGCAGAGGTTGGCAGAGAACACGCTGAAGGCCTAACACCCGCTTTAAGGACAGTGGCTGCTATTGGCTTACAGTGAAAACCTTTTTTTCTTTTTAAAGGCACGCTATAGTGACACCAGATATGAGTGGCAAAGTGCACTTGCAGAGGTTGGCAGAGCACACGCTGAAGGCCTGACACCCGCTTTAAGGACACTGACTGCTATTAGCTTACAGTGAAAAACTTTTTTTCTTTGTAAACGCACGCTATAGAGACACCAGATATGAGTGGCAAAGTTCACGTGCTGAGGTTGGCAGAGCACACGCTGAAGGCCTGACACCCAGATGCTTGCAGACAACTAACTGCTATTAGCTTACAGTGAAAAAACTTTTTTCTTTTTAAAGGCATGCTATACTGACACCAGATATGAGTGGCAAAGAGCACTTGCAGAGGTTGGCAGAGCACACGCTGAAGGCCTGACAACCGCTTTAAGGACACTGACTGCTATTAGCTTACAGTGAAAACCTTTTTTTTTTTTTAAAGGCACGCTATAGAGACACCAGATATGAGTGGGAAAGTGCACTTGCAGAGGTTGGCAGAGCACACGCTGAAGGCCTGACACCCAGATGCTTGCAGACAACTAACTGCTATTAGCTTACAGTGAAAACCTTTTTTTCTTTTTAAAGGCACGCTATAGAGACACCAGATATGAGTGGGAAAGTGCACTTGCAGAGGTTGGCAGAGCACACCCTGAAGGCCTGACACCCACTTTAAGGACACTGACTGCTATTAGCTTACAGTGAAAACCTTTTTTTCTTTGTAAACGCACGCTATAGAGACACCAGATATGAGTGGCAAAGTACACTTGCTGAGGTTGGCAGAGCACACGCTGAAGGCCTGACACCCAGATGCTTGCAGACAACTAACTGCTATTAGCTTACATTGAAAAACTTTTTTTCTTTTTAAAGGCACGCTATAGTGACACCAGATATGAGTGGCAAAGTGCACTTGCAGAGGTTGGCAGAGCACACGCTGAAGGCCTAACACCCGCTTTAAGGACACTGGCTGCTATTGGCTTACAGTGAAAACCTTTTTTTTCTTTTTAAAGGCACGCTATAGAGACACCAGATATGAGTGGCAAAGTGCACTTGCAGAGGTTGGCAGAGCACACGCTGAAGGCCTAACACCCGCTTTAAGGACACTGACTGCTATTAGCTTACAGTGAAAAACTTTTTTTCTTTGTAAACGCACGCTATAGAGACACCAGATATGAGTGGCAAAGTACACTTGCTGAGGTTGGCAGAGCAGACGCTGAAGGCCTGACAACCAGATGCTTGCAGACAACTAACTGCTATTAGCTTACATTGAAAAACTTGTTTTTCTTTTTAAAGGCACGCTATAGTGACACCAGATATGAGTGGCAAAGTGCACTTGCAGAGGTTGGCAGAGCACACGCTGAAGGCCTGACACCCGCTTTAAGGACACTGACTGCTATCAGCTTACAGTGAAAACCTTTTTTTCTTTTTAAAGGCACGCTATAGAGACACCAGATATGAGTGGCAAAGTACACGTGCTGAGGTTGGCAGAGCACACGCTGAAGGCCTGACACCCAGATGCTTGCAGACAACTAACTGCTATTAGCTTACATTGAAAAACTTTTTTTTTTCTTTTTAAAGGCACGCTATAGTGACACCAGATATGAGTGGCAAAGTGCACTTGCAGAGGTTGGCAGAGCACACGCTGAAGGCCTGACACCCGCTTTAAGGACACTGACTGCTATTAGCTTACAGTGAAAACCTTTTTTTCTTTTTAAAGACACGCTATAGAGACACCAGATATGAGTGGCAAAGTGCACTTGCAGAGGTTGGCAGAGCACACGCTGAAGGCCTGACACCCACTTTAAGGACACTGACTGCTATCAGCTTACAGTGAAAACCTTTTTTTCTTTTTAAAGGCACGCTATAGAGACACCAGATATGAGTGGGAAAGTGCACTTGCAGAGGTTGGCAGAGCACACCCTGAAGGCCTGACACCCACTTTAAGGACACTGACTGCTATTAGCTTACAGTGAAAACCTTTTTCTTTTTAAAGGCACGCTATAGAGACACCAGATATGAGTGGCAAAGTGCACTTGCAGAGGTTGGCAGAGCACACGCTAAAGGCCTGACACCCGCTTTAAGGACACTGACTGCTATTAGCTTACAGTGAAAAACTTTTTTTTCATTGTAAACGCACGCTATAGAGACACCAGATATGAGTGGCAAAGTACACTTGCTGAGGTTGGCAGAGCACACGCTGAAGGCCTGACACCCAGATGCTTGCAGACAACTAACTGCTATTAGCTTACATTGAAAAACTTTTTTTCTTTTTAAAGGCCTGCTATAGTGACACCAGATATGAGTGGCAAAGTGCACTTGCAGAGGTTGGCAGAGCACACGCTGAAGGCCTAACACCCGCTTTAAGGACACTGGCTGCTATTGGCTTACAGTGAAAACCTTTTTTTTCTTTTTAAAGGCACGCTATAGTGACACCAGATATGAGTGGCAAAGTGCACTTGCAGAGGTTGGCAGAGCACACGCTGAAGGCCTGACACCCGCTTTAAGGACACTGACTGCTATTAGCTTACAGTGAAAAACTTTTTTTCTTTGTAAACGCACGCTATAGAGACACCAGATATGAGTGGCAAAGTACACTTGCTGAGGTTGGCAGAGCAGACGCTGAAGGCCTGACAACCAGATGCTTGCAGACAACTAACTGCTATTAGCTTACATTGAAAAACTTTTTTTTCTTTTTAAAGGCACGCTATAGTGACACCAGATATGAGTGGCAAAGTGCACTTGCAGAGGTTGGCAGAGCACACGCTGAAGGCCTGACACCCGCTTTAAGGACACTGACTGCTATCAGCTTACAGTGAAAACCTTTTTTTCTTTTTAAAGGCACGCTATAGAGACACCAGATATGAGTGGCAAAGTATACTTGCAGAGGTTGGCAGAGCACACGTTGAAGGCCTGACATCCGCTTTAAGGACACTGACTGCTATTAGCTTATAGTGAAAAACGTTTTTTCTTTGTAAAGGCACGCTATTGAGACACCAGATATGAGTGGCAAAGTACACGTGCTGAGGTTGGCAGAGCACACGCTGAAGGCCTGACACCCAGATGCTTGCAGACAACTAACTGCTATTAGCTTACAGTGAAAACCTTTTTTTCTTTTTAAAGGCACGCTATAGAGACACCAGATATGAGTGGGAAAGTGCACTTGCAGAGGTTGGCAGAGCACACCCTGAAGGCCTGACACCCACTTTAAGGACACTGACTGCTATTAGCTTACAGTGAAAACCTTTTTTTCTTTTTAAAGGCACGCTATAGAGACACCAGATATGAGTGGCAAAGTGCACTTGCAGAGGTTGGCAGAGCACACGCTGAAGGCCTGACACCCGCTTTAAGGACACTGACTGCTATTAGCTTACAGTGAAAAACTTTTTTTCTTTGTAAACGCACGCTATAGAGACACCAGATATGAGTGGCAAAGTACACTTGCTGAGGTTGGCAGAGCACACGCTGAAGGCCTGACAACCAGATGCTTGCAGACAACTAACTGCTATTAGCTTACATTGAAAAACTTTTTTTCTTTTTAAAGGCACGCTATAGTGACACCAGATATGAGTGGCAAAGTGCACTTGCAGAGGTTGGCAGAGCACACGCTGAAGGCCTGACACCCGCTTTAAGGACACTGACTGCTATCAGCTTACAGTGAAAACCTTTTTTTCTTTTTAAAGGCACGCTATAGAGACACCAGATATGAGTGGCAAAGTACACTTGCAGAGGTTGGCAGAGCACACGTTGAAGGCCTGACATCCGCTTTATGGACACTGACTGCTATTAGCTTATAGTGAAAAACGTTTTTTCTTTGTAAAGGCACGCTATTGAGACACCAGATATGAGTGGCAAAGTACACGTGCTGAGGTTGGCAGAGCACACGCTGAAGGCCTGACACCCACTTTAAGGACACTGACTGCTATTAGCTTACAGTGAAAACCTTTTTTTCTTTTTAAAGACACGCTATAGAGACACCAGATATGAGTGGCAAAGTGCACTTGCAGAGGTTGGCAGAGCACACGCTGAAGGCCTGACACCCACTTTAAGGACACTGACTGCTATCAGCTTACAGTGAAAACCTTTTTTTCTTTTTAAAGGCACGCTATAGAGACACCAGATATGAGTGGGAAAGTGCACTTGCAGAGGTTGGCAGAGCACACCCTGAAGGCCTGACACCCACTTTAAGGACACTGACTGCTATTAGCTTACAGTGAAAACCTTTTTCTTTTTAAAGGCACGCTATAGAGACACCAGATATGAGTGGCAAAGTGCACTTGCAGAGGTTGGCAGAGCACACGCTAAAGGCCTGACACCCGCTTTAAGGACACTGACTGCTATTAGCTTACAGTGAAAAACTTTTTTTCATTGTAAACGCACGCTATAGAGACACCAGATATGAGTGGCAAAGTACACTTGCTGAGGTTGGCAGAGCACACGCTGAAGGCCTGACACCCAGATGCTTGCAGACAACTAACTGCTATTAGCTTACATTGAAAAACTTTTTTTCTTTTTAAAGGCCTGCTATAGTGACACCAGATATGAGTGGCAAAGTGCACTTGCAGAGGTTGGCAGAGCACACGCTGAAGGCCTAACACCCGCTTTAAGGACACTGGCTGCTATTGGCTTACAGTGAAAACCTTTTTTTTCTTTTTAAAGGCACGCTATAGTGACACCAGATATGAGTGGCAAAGTGCACTTGCAGAGGTTGGCAGAGCACACGCTGAAGGCCTGACACCCGCTTTAAGGACACTGACTGCTATTAGCTTACAGTGAAAAACTTTTTTTCTTTGTAAACGCACGCTATAGAGACACCAGATATGAGTGGCAAAGTACACTTGCTGAGGTTGGCAGAGCAGACGCTGAAGGCCTGACAACCAGATGCTTGCAGACAACTAACTGCTATTAGCTTACATTGAAAAACTTTTTTTTCTTTTTAAAGGCACGCTATAGTGACACCAGATATGAGTGGCAAAGTGCACTTGCAGAGGTTGGCAGAGCACACGCTGAAGGCCTGACACCCGCTTTAAGGACACTGACTGCTATCAGCTTACAGTGAAAACCTTTTTTTCTTTTTAAAGGCACGCTATAGAGACACCAGATATGAGTGGCAAAGTATACTTGCAGAGGTTGGCAGAGCACACGTTGAAGGCCTGACATCCGCTTTAAGGACACTGACTGCTATTAGCTTATAGTGAAAAACGTTTTTTCTTTGTAAAGGCACGCTATTGAGACACCAGATATGAGTGGCAAAGTACACGTGCTGAGGTTGGCAGAGCACACGCTGAAGGCCTGACACCCAGATGCTTGCAGACAACTAACTGCTATTAGCTTACAGTGAAAACCTTTTTTTCTTTTTAAAGGCACGCTATAGAGACACCAGATATGAGTGGGAAAGTGCACTTGCAGAGGTTGGCAGAGCACACCCTGAAGGCCTGACACCCACTTTAAGGACACTGACTGCTATTAGCTTACAGTGAAAACCTTTTTTTCTTTTTAAAGGCACGCTATAGAGACACCAGATATGAGTGGCAAAGTGCACTTGCAGAGGTTGGCAGAGCACACGCTGAAGGCCTGACACCCGCTTTAAGGACACTGACTGCTATTAGCTTACAGTGAAAAACTTTTTTTCTTTGTAAACGCACGCTATAGAGACACCAGATATGAGTGGCAAAGTACACTTGCTGAGGTTGGCAGAGCACACGCTGAAGGCCTGACAACCAGATGCTTGCAGACAACTAACTGCTATTAGCTTACATTGAAAAACTTTTTTTCTTTTTAACCCCTTAAGGACCAAACTTCTGGAATAAAAGGGAATCATGACGTGTCACACACGTCATGTGTCCTTAAGGGGTTAAAGGCACGCTATAGTGACACCAGATATGAGTGGCAAAGTGCACTTGCAGAGGTTGGCAGAGCACACGCTGAAGGCCTGACACCCGCTTTAAGGACACTGACTGCTATCAGCTTACAGTGAAAACCTTTTTTTCTTTTTAAAGGCACGCTATAGAGACACCAGATATGAGTGGCAAAGTACACTTGCAGAGGTTGGCAGAGCACACGTTGAAGGCCTGACATCCGCTTTATGGACACTGACTGCTATTAGCTTATAGTGAAAAACGTTTTTTCTTTGTAAAGGCACGCTATTGAGACACCAGATATGAGTGGCAAAGTACACGTGCTGAGGTTGGCAGAGCACACGCTGAAGGCCTGACACCCAGATGCTTGCAGACAACTAACTGCTATTAGCTTACAGTGAAAAACTTTTTTTCTTTTTAAAGGCACGCTATAGTGACACCAGATATGAGTGGCAAAGAGCACTTGCAGAGGTTGGCAGAGCACACGCTGAAGGCCTGACACCCGCTTTAAGGACACTGGCAAAGTACACTTGCTGAGGTTGGCAGAGCAGACGCTGAAGGCCTGACAACCAGATGCTTGCAGACAACTAACTGCTATTAGCTTACATTGAAAAACTTTTTTTTCTTTTTAAAGGCACGCTATAGTGACACCAGATATGAGTGGCAAAGTGCACTTGCAGAGGTTGGCAGAGCACACGCTGAAGGCCTGACACCCGCTTTAAGGACACTGACTGCTATTAGCTTACAGTGAAAACCTTTTTTTCTTTTTAAAGACACGCTATAGAGACACCAGATATGAGTGGCAAAGTGCACTTGCAGAGGTTGGCAGAGCACACGCTGAAGGCCTGACACCCACTTTAAGGACACTGACTGCTATCAGCTTACAGTGAAAACCTTTTTTTCTTTTTAAAGGCACGCTATAGAGACACCAGATATGAGTGGGAAAGTGCACTTGCAGAGGTTGGCAGAGCACACCCTGAAGGCCTGACACCCACTTTAAGGACACTGACTGCTATTAGCTTACAGTGAAAACCTTTTTCTTTTTAAAGGCACGCTATAGAGACACCAGATATGAGTGGCAAAGTGCACTTGCAGAGGTTGGCAGAGCACACGCTGAAGGCCTGACACCCGCTTTAAGGACACTGACTGCTATTAGCTTACAGTGAAAAACTTTTTTTCTTTGTAAACGCACGCTATAGAGACACCAGATATGAGTGGCAAAGTACACTTGCTGAGGTTGGCAGAGCAGACGCTGAAGGCCTGACAACCAGATGCTTGCAGACAACTAACTGCTATTAGCTTACATTGAAAAACTTTTTTTTCTTTTTAAAGGCACGCTATAGTGACACCAGATATGAGTGGCAAAGTGCACTTGCAGAGGTTGGCAGAGCACACGCTGAAGGCCTGACACCCGCTTTAAGGACACTGACTGCTATCAGCTTACAGTGAAAACCTTTTTTTCTTTTTAAAGGCACGCTATAGAGACACCAGATATGAGTGGCAAAGTACACTTGCAGAGGTTGGCAGAGCACACGTTGAAGGCCTGACATCCGCTTTAAGGACACTGACTGCTATTAGCTTATAGTGAAAAACGTTTTTTCTTTGTAAAGGCACGCTATTGAGACACCAGATATGAGTGGCAAAGTACACGTGCTGAGGTTGGCAGAGCACACGCTGAAGGCCTGACACCCAGATGCTTGCAGACAACTAACTGCTATTAGCTTACAGTGAAAAACTTTTTTTCTTTTTAAAGGCACGCTATAGTGACACCAGATATGAGTGGCAAAGAGCACTTGCAGAGGTTGGCAGAGCACACGCTGAAGGCCTGACACCCGCTTTAAGGACACTGGCTTCTATTGACTTACAGTGAAAACCATTTTTTCTTTTTAAAGGCACGCTATAGAGACACCAGATATGAGTGGCAAAGTACACTTGCAGAGGTTGTCAGAGCACACGCTGAAGGCCTGACAACCGCTTTAAGGACACTGACTGCTATTAGCTTACAGTGAAAACCTTTTTTTTTTTTAAGGCACGCTATAGAGACACCAGATATGAGTGGCAAAGTGCACTTGCAGAGGTTGGCAGAGCACACGCTGAAGGCCTGACACCCAGATGCTTGCAGACAACTAACTGCTATTAGCTTACAGTGAAAACCTTTTTTTCTTTTTAAAGGCACGCTATAGAGACACCAGATATGAGTGGGAAAGTGCACTTGCAGAGGTTGGCAGAGCACACGCTGAAGGCCTGACACCCACTTTAAGGACACTGACTGCGATCAGTTTACAGTGAAAACCTTTTTTTATTTTTAAAGGCACGCTATAGTGACACCAGATATGAGTGGCAAAGTGCACTTGCAGAGGTTGGCAGAGCACATGCTGAAGGCCTGACACCCGCTTTAAGGACACTGACTGCTATTGGCTTACAGTGAAAACCTTTTTTTCTTTTTAAAGGCACGCTATAGTGACACCAGATATGAGTGGCAAAGTGCACTTGCAGAGGTTGGCAGAGCACACGCTGAAGGCCTAACACCCGCTTTAAGGACACTGGCTGCTATTGGCTTACAGTGAAAACCTTTTTTTCTTTTTAAAGGCACGCTATAGTGACACCAGATATGAGTGGCAAAGTGCACTTGCAGAGGTTGGCAGAGCACACACTGAAGGCCTGACACCCGCTTTAAGGACACTGACTGCTATTAGCTTACAGTGAAAAACTTTTTTTCTTTGTAAACGCACGCTATAGAGACACCAGATATGAGTGGCAAAGTACACTTGCTGAGGTTGGCAGAGCAGACGCTGAAGGCCTGACAACCAGATGCTTGCAGACAACTAACTGCTATTAGCTTACATTAAAAAACTTTTTTTTCTTTTTAAAGGCACGCTATAGTGACACCAGATATGAGTGGCAAAGTGCACTTGCAGAGGTTGGCAGAGCACACGCTGAAGGCCTGACACCCGCTTTAAGGACACTGACTGCTATTAGCTTACAGTGAAAACCTTTTTTTCTTTTTAAAGACACGCTATAGAGACACCAGATATGAGTGGCAAAGTGCACTTGCAGAGGTTGGCAGAGCACACGCTGAAGGCCTGACACCCACTTTAAGGACACTGACTGCTATTAGCTTACAGTGAAAACCTTTTTTTCTTTTTAAAGGCACGCTATAGAGACACCAGATATGAGTGGGAAAGTGCACTTGCAGAGGTTGGCAGAGCACACCCTGAAGGCCTGACACCCACTTTAAGGACACTGACTGCTATTATCTTACAGTGAAAACCTTTTTTTCTTTTTAAAGGCACGCTATAGAGACACCAGATATGAGTGGCAAAGTGCACTTGCAGAGGTTGGCAGAGCACACGCTGAAGGCCTGACACCCGCTTTAAGGACACTGACTGCTATTAGCTTACAGTGAAAAACTTTTTTTCTTTGTAAACGCACGCTATAGAGACACCAGATATGAGTGGCAAAGTACACTTGCTGAGGTTGGCAGAGCACACGCTGAAGGCCTGACACCCAGATGCTTGCAGACAACTAACTGCTATTAGCTTACATTGAAAAACTTTTTTTCTTTTTAAAGGCACGCTATAGTGACACCAGATATGAGTGGCAAAGTGCACTTGCAGAGGTTGGCAGAGCACACACTGAAGGCCTAACACCCGCTTTAAGGACACTGGCTGCTATTGGCTTACAGTGAAAACCTTTTTTTTCTTTTTAAAGGCACGCTATAGTGACACCAAATATGAGTGGCAAAGTGCACTTGCAGAGGTTGGCAGAGCACACGCTGAAGGCCTGACACCCGCTTTAAGGACACTGACTGCTATTAGCTTACAGTGAAAAACTTTTTTTCTTTGTAAACGCACGCTATAGAGACACCAGATATGAGTGGCAAAGTACACTTGCTGAGGTTGGCAGAGCAGACGCTGAAGGCCTGACAACCAGATGCTTGCAGACAACTAACTGCTATTAGCTTACATTGAAAAACTTTTTTTTCTTTTTAAAGGCACGCTATAGTGACACCAGATATGAGTGGCAAAGTGCACTTGCAGAGGTTGGCAGAGCACACGCTGAAGGCCTGACACCCACTTTAAGGGCACAGACTGCTATTAGCTTACAGTGAAAACCTTTTTTTCTTTTTAAAGACACGCTATAGAGACACCAGATATGAGTGGCAAAGTGCACTTGCAGAGGTTGGCAGAGCACACGCTGAAGGCCTGACACCCACTTTAAGGACACTGACTGCGATCAGTTTACAGTGAAAACCTTTTTTTATTTTTAAAGGCACGCTATAGTGACACCAGATATGAGTGGCAAAGTGCACTTGCAGAAGTTGGCAGAGCACATGCTGAAGGCCTGACACCCGCTTTAAGGACACTGACTGCTATTGGCTTACAGTGAAAACCTTTTTTTCTTTTTAAAGGCACGCTATAGTGACACCAGATATGAGTGGCAAAGTGCACTTGCAGAGGTTGGCAGAGCACACGCTGAAGGCCTAACACCCGCTTTAAGGACACTGGCTGCTATTGGCTTACAGTGAAAACCTTTTTTTCTTTTTAAAGGCACGCTATAGTGACACCAGATATGAGTGGCAAAGTGCACTTGCAGAGGTTGGCAGAGCACACGCTGAAGGCCTGACACCCCCTTTAAGGACACTGACTGCTATTAGCTTACAGTGAAAAGCTTTTTTTCTTTGTAAACGCACGCTATAGAGACACCAGATATGAGTGGCAAAGTACACTTGCTGAGGTTGGCAGAGCAGACGCTGAAGGCCTGACAACCAGATGCTTGCAGACAACTAACTGCTATTAGCTTACATTGAAAAACTTTTTTTTCTTTTTAAAGGCACGCTATAGTGACACCAGATATGAGTGGCAAAGTGCACTTGCAGAGGTTGGCAGAGCACACGCTGAAGGCCTGACACCCACTTTAAGGACACTGACTGCGATCAGTTTACAGTGAAAACCTTTTTTTATTTTTAAAGGCACGCTATAGTGACACCAGATATGAGTGGCAAAGTGCACTTGCAGAGGTTGGCAGAGCACATGCTGAAGGCCTGACACCCGCTTTAAGGACACTGACTGCTATTGGCTTACAGTGAAAACCTTTTTTTCTTTTTAAAGGCACGCTATAGTGACACCAGATATGAGTGGCAAAGTGCACTTGCAGAGGTTGGCAGAGCACACGCTGAAGGCCTAACACCCGCTTTAAGGACACTGGCTGCTATTGGCTTACAGTGAAAACCTTTTTTTCTTTTTAAAGGCACGCTATAGTGACACCAGATATGAGTGGCAAAGTGCACTTGCAGAGGTTGGCAGAGCACACGCTGAAGGCCTGACACCCGCTTTAAGGACACTGACTGCTATTAGCTTACAGTGAAAAGCTTTTTTTCTTTGTAAACGCACGCTATAGAGACACCAGATATGAGTGGCAAAGTACACTTGCTGAGGTTGGCAGAGCAGACGCTGAAGGCCTGACAACCAGATGCTTGCAGACAACTAACTGCTATTAGCTTACATTGAAAAACTTTTTTTTCTTTTTAAAGGCACGCTATAGTGACACCAGATATGAGTGGCAAAGTGCACTTGCAGAGGTTGGCAGAGCACACGCTGAAGGCCTGACACCCGCTTTAAGGACACTGACTGCTATTAGCTTACAGTGAAAACCTTTTTTTCTTTTTAAAGACACGCTATAGAGACACCAGATATGAGTGGCAAAGTGCACTTGCAGAGGTTGGCAGAGCACACGCTGAAGGCCTGACACCCACTTTAAGGACACTGACTGCGATCAGTTTACAGTGAAAACCTTTTTTTATTTTTAAAGGCACGCTATAGTGACACCAGATATGAGTGGCAAAGTGCACTTGCAGAGGTTGGCAGAGCACATGCTGAAGGCCTGACACCCGCTTTAAGGACACTGACTGCTATTGGCTTACAGTGAAAACCTTTTTTTCTTTTTAAAGGCACGCTATAGTGACACCAGATATGAGTGGCAAAGTGCACTTGCAGAGGTTGGCAGAGCACACGCTGAAGGCCTAACACCCGCTTTAAGGACACTGGCTGCTATTGGCTTACAGTGAAAACCTTTTTTTCTTTTTAAAGGCACGCTATAGTGACACCAGATATGAGTGGCAAAGTGCACTTGCAGAGGTTGGCAGAGCACACGCTGAAGGCCTGACACCCGCTTTAAGGACACTGACTGCTATTAGCTTACAGTGAAAAGCTTTTTTTCTTTGTAAACGCACGCTATAGAGACACCAGATATGAGTGGCAAAGTACACTTGCTGAGGTTGGCAGAGCAGACGCTGAAGGCCTGACAACCAGATGCTTGCAGACAACTAACTGCTATTAGCTTACATTGAAAAACTTTTTTTTCTTTTTAAAGGCACGCTATAGTGACACCAGATATGAGTGGCAAAGTGCACTTGCAGAGGTTGGCAGAGCACACGCTGAAGGCCTGACACCCACTTTAAGGACACTGACTGCGATCAGTTTACAGTGAAAACCTTTTTTTATTTTTAAAGGCACGCTATAGTGACACCAGATATGAGTGGCAAAGTGCACTTGCAGAGGTTGGCAGAGCACATGCTGAAGGCCTGACACCCGCTTTAAGGACACTGACTGCTATTGGCTTACAGTGAAAACCTTTTTTTCTTTTTAAAGGCACGCTATAGTGACACCAGATATGAGTGGCAAAGTGCACTTGCAGAGGTTGGCAGAGCACACGCTGAAGGCCTAACACCCGCTTTAAGGTCACTGGCTGCTATTGGCTTACAGTGAAAACCTTTTTTTCTTTTTAAAGGCACGCTATAGTGACACCAGATATGAGTGGCAAAGTGCACTTGCAGAGGTTGGCAGAGCACACGCTGAAGGCCTGACACCCGCTTTAAGGACACTGACTGCTATTAGCTTACAGTGAAAAGCTTTTTTTCTTTGTAAACGCACGCTATAGAGACACCAGATATGAGTGGCAAAGTACACTTGCTGAGGTTGGCAGAGCAGACGCTGAAGGCCTGACAACCAGATGCTTGCAGACAACTAACTGCTATTAGCTTACATTGAAAAACTTTTTTTTCTTTTTAAAGGCACGCTATAGTGACACCAGATATGAGTGGCAAAGTGCACTTGCAGAGGTTGGCAGAGCACACGCTGAAGGCCTGACACCCGCTTTAAGGACACTGACTGCTATTAGCTTACAGTGAAAACCTTTTTTTCTTTTTAAAGACACGCTATAGAGACACCAGATATGAGTGGCAAAATGCACTTGCAGAGGTTGGCAGAGCACACGCTGAAGGTCTGACACCCACTTTAAGGACACTGACTGCTATCAGCTTACAGTGAAAACCTTTTTTTCTTTTTAAAGGCACGCTATAGAGACACCAGATATGAGTGGGAAAGTGCACTTGCAGAGGTTGGCAGAGCACACGCTGAAGGCCTGACACCCACTTTAAGGACACTGACTGCTATTAGCTTACAGTGAAAACCTTTTTCTTTTTAAAGGCACGCTATAGAGACACCAGATATGAGTGGCAAAGTGCACTTGCAGAGGTTGGCAGAGCACACGCTGAAGGCCTGACACCCGCTTTAAGGACACTGACTGCTATTAGCTTACAGTGAAAAACTTTTTTTCTTTGTAAACGCACGCTATAGAGACACTAGATATGAGTGGCAAAGTACACTTGCTGAGGTTGGCAGAGCACACGCTGAAGGCCTGACACCCAGATGCTTGCAGACAACTAACTGCTATTAGCTTACATTGAAAAACTTTTTTTCTTTTTAAAGGCACGCTATAGTGACACCAGATATGAGTGGCAAAGTGCACTTGCAGAGGTTGGCAGAGCACACGCTGAAGGCCTAACACCCGTTTTAAGGACACTGACTGCTATTAGCTTACAGTGAAAAACTTTTTTTCTTTGTAAACGCACGCTATAGAGACACCAGATATGAGTGGCAAAGTACACTTGCTGAGGTTGGCAGAGCAGACGCTGAAGGCCTGACAACCAGATGCTTGCAGACAACTAACTGCTATTAGCTTACATTGAAAAACTTTTTTTTCTTTTTAAAGGCACGCTATAGTGACACCAGATATGAGTGGCAAAGTGCACTTGCAGAGGTTGGCAGAGCACACGCTGAAGGCCTGACACCCGCTTTAAGGACACTGACTGCTATCAGCTTACAGTGAAAACCTTTTTTTCTTTTTAAAGGCACGCTATAGAGACACCAGATATGAGTGGCAAAGTACACTTGCAGAGGTTGGCAGAGCACACGTTGAAGGCCTGACATCCGCTTTAAGGACACTGACTGCTATTAGCTTATAGTGAAAAACGTTTTTTCTTTGTAAAGGCACGCTATTGAGACACCAGATATGAGTGGCAAAGTACACGTGCTGAGGTTGGCAGAGCACACGCTGAAGGCCTGACACCCAGATGCTTGCAGACAACTAACTGCTATTAGCTTACAGTGAAAAACTTTTTTCTTTTTAAAGGCACGCTATAGTGACACCAGATATGAGTGGCAAAGAGCACTTGCAGAGGTTGGCAGAGCACACGCTGAAGGCCTGACACCCGCTTTAAGGACACTGGCTTCTATTGACTTACAGTGAAAACCATTTTTTCTTTTTAAAGGCACGCTATAGAGACACCAGATATGAGTGGCAAAGTACACTTGCAGAGGTTGTCAGAGCACACGCTGAAGGCCTGACAACCGCTTTAAGGACACTGACTGCTATTAGCTTACAGTGAAAACCTTTTTTTTTTTTTTAAAGGCACGCTATAGAGACACCAGATATGAGTGGCAAAGTGCACTTGCAGAGGTTGGCAGAGCACACGCTGAAGGCCTGACACCCAGATGCTTGCAGACAACTAACTGCTATTAGCTTACAGTGAAAACCTTTTTTTCTTTTTAAAGGCACGCTATAGAGACACCAGATATGAGTGGGAAAGTGCACTTGCAGAGGTTGGCAGAGCACACGCTGAAGGCCTGACACCCACTTTAAGGACACTGACTGCGATCAGTTTACAGTGAAAACCTTTTTTTATTTTTAAAGGCACGCTTGTCAGGATCGGGACAGGGATCCAACACGCAGAGTACAAAGAGTGGAAAGGTACGTATACCGGGCCTTAGAATGGCCGGACTAACGTACCGAGAGTAAAGAATAGTCAGAGGCAAGCCGAGGTCGAGGGAACGAGAAGACAGATAAGCGAGAGACAAGCCGGGTCAAGGGATAACAGAGAAACAGGGTAGTACAACGAGCCGAGTCAAAACCAAAAGAGCAAACTAGAATACCAGAGCACTGAGTGACTAGACACGCTAGAACCACGACAGGGCAATGAGCTGAAGTAAGGAGTAAGCTTAAATACCCTGGTTCTGGATGGAAATCACGCCTCTGAAAAGTACCGATTGGATATCGGACACTTGAGTGACAGATTGCTCGTGCTAGCGTCATGACGTCACGTATTGAGCGTCCTGCTAGAAAAGGACGTGGATTCCTCGCGGCCGGTGTTTAAGTGACTGGATGAACCGCGAGGAACGGAGGAGACAGCTCGCCTGGACGGATACACCACCAAGTCTCTACCCCCCTTAGAGGTAGAGGCCTCAGGTACCCTGACAGTACCCCCCCTCTCAGATACGCCCACCGGGCGGAATGAACCGGGGCGAGATGGAAAGCGGAGGTGAAATGCTCTGCGAAGGCGAGAAGCATGGACGTCCTCCTGAGGTACCCAACTCCTCTCCTCAGGACCATATCCCCTCCAGTTGACCAGATATTGCAATTTTCCCCTTGAAATTCTGGAGTCAATGATGGAGCTGACCTCGTACTCCTCCCGACCCTCCACCTGAACAGGACGAGGCGAGGAGACCTTAGAGGAGAATTTGTTGCAAATGAGGGGTTTCAACAAGGAGACATGAAAAGAGTTAGGAATGCGTAAGGCAGGTGGCAGAGCAAGGCGATACGCAACCGGATTGATACGAGTGAGAACCCTGTAAGGACCTATGTAACGAGGAGCAAATTTCATGGACGGAACTTTTAGGCGAATATTCTTAGTACTCAACCATACCCTATCCCCAGGAACAAAAACAGGAGCCGCTCTTCTATGTTTGTCAGCGTGTTTCTTGAACAGCGAGGAACTATGTAAAAGAATTTGTCGAGTTTGATCCCATAATTTCTTCAGGTTGGCGACATGATCATCAACCGACGGTATCCCCTGAGAAGAGGAAACCGAAGGAAAAATCGAAGGATGAAAGCCATAGTTCATGAAGAAAGGGCTAGAGCGAGTTGAATCGCAAACAAGGTTATTGTGTGCGAACTCCGCCCAAGGAATCAGACCGACCCAATCGTCCTGGTGTTCGGAAACAAAGCAACGCAGATACTGTTCGATCTTTTGATTAGTACGTTCAGCAGCTCCGTTAGACTGAGGGTGATAGGCAGAGGAAAAGTTCAATTTGATGCCCATTTGAGAACAAAAGGATCTCCAGAAACGTGAGACAAATTGAGAACCTCTATCAGAAACAATCTCTGAAGGGATCCCATGTAGGCGAAAAACTTCTCTCGCAAAAATCTCCGCCAATTCAGGGGAAGTCGGAAGTTTAGGTAATGGCACGAAATGGGCCATCTTGGTAAATCTATCCACCACCGTGAGAATAACAGTCTGTCTTTTGGAAGCAGGCAAATCAACGATAAAGTCAATGGACAAACAGGACCAAGGTTTCTCAGGAATGTCCAAGGGGTGTAACAGGCCACATGGGGATGCATGAGATAGTTTAGTCTTGGCACAAGTCTCACAAGCTGCAACGAACTCCTCAATATCCTTACGAAGTGAAGGCCACCAGAAATCCTTGGATATCAGAGAGTACGTCTTGCGAATACCAGGATGACCAGCTATTTTACTTTCATGAAAACATTGTAAGAGCTCCAGTTGAAGTTCAGGAGGAACAAAGTTTCTTCCCTCAGGAGTGTTTCCGGGAGCTAGATGTTGTGACTTCAAGATCTGGTCAAGTAGCGGGGAATGAATTTTGAGACTGGTATTAGCAATAATATTGCATTTGGGTACAATGGAAGACAAAAGTGGTTCAACTGAAGCAGAGGGTTCATATTGGCGAGATAGCGCATCGGCTTTAGAATTCTTTGACCCAGGTCTGTAAGTCAGAACGTAATTGAAATGGGTAAGAAACAACGACCAACGAGCCTGCCTGGAGGACAGACGCTTGGCCTCTCCGATATAAGACAAGTTTTTGTGGTCTGTCAGGATGGTAACAGGATGTAATGTACCTTCCAATAAATGTCTCCATTCTTTCAAAGCCTTGATAACCGCTAGTAATTCTCTGTCACCAATGTCATACCTGCTTTCAGTACCGGTCAATTTTTTAGAGAAAAATCCACATGGATGTAATGGTTTATCAACACCCAACCTTTGAGATAGAACAGCACCTAAACCAGTCTCTGATGCGTCTACCTCGAGCAAAAATGGCAGAGAAGTGTCAGGGTGAACTAAAATTGGAGCGGAAGCGAAAAGCTCCTTGAGAGTCTTGAACGCAAGGAGAGCTTCAGTAGTCCAATTCTTAGTGTCAGCCCCCTGTTTGGTCATGTTAGTGATAGGTGCAATAATGGAAGAATAGCCCTTAATAAAGCGCCTATAATAATTGGAAAAACCAATAAATCTCTGTATGGCTTTAAGACCTGTGGGTAAAGGCCACTCTAGAATGGATTGGAGCTTATCCGGATCCATCTTAAATCCCTCCCCAGAGATCACATAGCCGAGAAAGGTTACCTGGGTTTGATCAAAGCTACATTTCTCCAACTTGCAGTACAAGCCATGCTGGAGAAGCTTGTGCAAAACCCTCCTGACTTGTTTGTGATGAATCTCAATGTCACTAGAATGAATGAGTATATCATCTAGGTATACAATGACGCACTCTTGCTGAAATTCCCTAAGAACCTCATTAATCAGATCTTGGAATACTGCTGGTGCATTGCATAACCCAAAAGGCATGACGGTATATTCATAGTGGCCATATCGAGTATTGAATGCCGTCATCCACTCATGTCCCTGCTGGATTCTCACCAAGTTATATGCCCCTCTGAGGTCTAACTTGGTGAAAATTGTAGAGCCCTTCAAACGATCGAAGAGTTCGGTGATCAAGGGAATCGGGTAGGCATTTTTAATGGTTATCTTATTCAGGCCTCGATAATCAATACAAGGTCTCAAAGAACCATCTTTCTTTTTAACAAAAAAAAATCCAGCCCCGGCAGGGGAGGAGGACCTCCTGATGAATCCCTTGTCTAAATTCTCGTGAATATATTCCTCTAGGACTGAGTTCTCCTTTATAGATAATGGGTATACATGACCTCTGGGAGGCATGGTACCAGGGAGTAGGTTAATTTTGCAATCAAAGGACCTGTGTGGGGGTAAGGTATCGGCTTTCTTTTTGTCAAATACTGCCTTTAAATCTAGATACTGAGGCGGAATTTGTGTCTCTGTAGGATTGTCAGAGGTATTCGATGTATTAGTTAATCCAAGAGGTAAGACCTTCCGCAAGCATTTTTCTTGACAATTCTCTCCCCATGAAACTATCTCCCCTGATTCCCAATTAATAATAGGGTTGTGTCTCCTCAGCCAGGAGTACCCCAGAACTATGGGAATAGACGGAGAAGAAATGAGCATCAAGGATATATCCTCTTTATGCAGGATGCCAACAGTCAAGTTAATCGGTATGGTCTCATGAAAAATAACAGGCTCAAGTAACGGTCTACCATCGATGGCCTCAACAGCCAGAGGTGTCTCTTTTAACTGGGATGGAATAGCATGCTTGGCAGCAAAACCCTGATCTATAAAGCTCTCAGCAGCTCCAGAATCGATTAGTGCCATAGTCTTAACTACTCCCTTCTCCCACTTTAAAGAAGCGGGTAACACAAGCCTGAGCTCCTTGTAGTTGTGAATAGAGGACAAAGTAGAAACACCCAAGGCCTGTCCTCTAGAGGAACTTAGGTGCGAGCGTTTCCCGAACGATTGGGACAATTTAGGCGTAAATGACCCCTGACTCCACAATACATACATAAACCCTCCCTTCTCCTGTACTGTCTCTCCCTTTCAGTGAGATGAGTACTGCCTATCTGCATAGGTTCAGGAATACGTAAGTCTTCGAACTCAGAGATTTGAAAGGTAGGCGCTAGTTTAAAGGAGGGTCTACGGGTCCTATCTCGAGTGTTCTGCCTCTCTCTTAAGCGTTCATCAATACGAGATATAAAAGAAATTAAATCCTCCAAATTTTCAGGGAGTTCTCTAGTAGCGACCTCGTCAAGAATTACATCTGATAACCCATTCAGAAACACATCTATATAAGCCTGTTCGTTCCACTTAACTTCTGCCGCCAAGGATCTGAACTCTAGTGCATAATCCACAAGTGTTCGATTGTCCTGTTTAAGGCGCAACATTAATCTAGCTGCATTGACCTTTCTGCCAGGAGGGTCAAAAGTTCTTCTAAACGCAGCTACAAAGGCATTATAATTATAGACGAGTGGATTATCATTCTCCCATAAAGGATTGGCCCATCTCAAAGCTTTTTCAATGAGCAGAGTAATAATAAATCCAACCTTTGCTCTATCTGTAGGATAAGAGCGGGGTTGTAGTTCGAAATGGATGCTAATCTGGTTTAGAAAGCCACGACACTTCTCCGGTGACCCGCCATAACGTACTGGTGGGGTAATACGGGAAGAAGCACCTACAGTGGCTACCTCTAGACCTGAGACTGCAGGAGAGATAGAAGGAGTACGTGTCTCCTCAGGTGGATTACTAGCACGAGACAAAAGTGCCTGTAGTGCCAAAGCCATCTGATCCATCCTATGTTCCATGGCGTCAAACCTGGGATCCGAAGAACCAAGCTGACTGTTTGTACCTGCAGGATCCATTGGCCCTGTCGTAATGTCAGGATCGGGACAGGGATCCAACACGCAGAGTACAAAGAGTGGAAAGGTACGTATACCGGGCCTTAGAATGGCCGGACTAACGTACCGAGAGTAATAGTAATAGTCAGAGGCAAGCCGAGGTCGAGGGAACGAGAAGACAGATAAGCGAGAGACAAGCCGGGTCAAGGGATAACAGAGAAACAGGGTAGTACAACGAGCCGAGTCAAAACCAAAAGAGCAAACTAGAATACCAGAGCACTGAGTGACTAGACACGCTAGAACCACGACAGGGCAATGAGCTGAAGTAAGGAGTAAGCTTAAATACCCTGGTTCTGGATGGAAATCACGCCTCTGAAAAGTACCGATTGGATATCGGACACTTGAGTGACAGATTGCTCGTGCTAGCGTCATGACGTCACGTATTGAGCGTCCTGCTAGAAAAGGACGTGGATTCCTCGCGGCCGGTGTTTAAGTGACTGGATGAACCGCGAGGAACGGAGGAGACAGCTCGCCTGGACGGATACACCACCAAGTCTCTACCCCCCTTAGAGGTAGAGGCCTCAGGTACCCTGACAACGCTATAGTGACACCAGATATGAGTGGCAAAGTGCACTTGCAGAGGTTGGCAGAGCACATGCTGAAGGCCTGACACCCGCTTTAAGGACACTGACTGCTATTGGCTTACAGTGAAAACCTTTTTTTCTTTTTAAAGGCACGCTATAGTGACACCAGATATGAGTGGCAAAGTGCACTTGCAGAGGTTGGCAGAGCACACGCTGAAGGCCTAACACCCGCTTTAAGGACACTGGCTGCTATTGGCTTACAGTGAAAACCTTTTTTTCTTTTTAAAGGCACGCTATAGTGACACCAGATATGAGTGGCAAAGTGCACTTGCAGAGGTTGGCAGAGCACACGCTGAAGGCCTGACACCCGCTTTAAGGACACTGACTGCTATTAGCTTACAGTGAAAAAATGTTTTCTTTGTAAACGCACGCTATAGAGACACCAGATATGAGTGGCAAAGTACACTTGCTGAGGTTGGCAGAGCAGACACTGAAGGCCTGACAACCAGATGCTTGCAGACAACTAACTGCTATTAGCTTACATTGAAAAACTTTTTTTTCTTTTTAAAGGCACGCTATAGTGACACCAGATATGAGTGGCAAAGTGCACTTGCAGAGGTTGGCAGAGCACACGCTGAAGGCCTGACACCCGCTTTAAGGACACTGACTGCTATTAGCTTACAGTGAAAACCTTTTTTTCTTTTTAAAGACACGCTATAGAGACACCAGATATGAGTGGCAAAGTGCACTTGCAGAGGTTGGCAGAGCACACGCTGAAGGCCTGACACCCACTTTAAGGACACTGACTGCTATTAGCTTACAGTGAAAACCTTTTTTTCTTTTTAAAGGCACGCTATAGAGACACCAGATATGAGTGGGAAAGTGCACTTGCAGAGGTTGGCAGAGCACACCCTGAAGGCCTGACACCCACTTTAAGGACACTGACTGCTATTATCTTACAGTGAAAACCTTTTTTTCTTTTTAAAGGCACGCTATAGAGACACCAGATATGAGTGGCAAAGTGCACTTGCAGAGGTTGGCAGAGCACACGCTGAAGGCCTGACACCCGCTTTAAGGACACTGACTGCTATTAGCTTACAGTGAAAAACTTTTTTTCTTTGTAAACGCACGCTATAGAGACACCAGATATGAGTGGCAAAGTACACTTGCTGAGGTTGGCAGAGCACACGCTGAAGGCCTGACACCCAGATGCTTGCAGACAACTAACTGCTATTAGCTTACATTGAAAAACTTTTTTTCTTTTTAAAGGCACGCTATAGTGACACCAGATATGAGTGGCAAAGTGCACTTGCAGAGGTTGGCAGAGCACACGCTGAAGGCCTAACACCCGCTTTAAGGACCCTGGCTGCTATTGGCTTACAGTGAAAACCTTTTTTTTCTTTTTAAAGGCACGCTATAGTGACACCAAATATGAGTGGCAAAGTGCACTTGCAGAGGTTGGCAGAGCACACGCTGAAGGCCTGACACCCGCTTTAAGGACACTGACTGCTATTAGCTTACAGTGAAAAACTTTTTTTCTTTGTAAACGCACGCTATAGAGACACCAGATATGAGTGGCAAAGTACACTTGCTGAGGTTGGCAGAGCAGACGCTGAAGGCCTGACAACCAGATGCTTGCAGACAACTAACTGCTATTAGCTTACATTGAAAAACTTTTTTTTCTTTTTAAAGGCACGCTATAGTGACACCAGATATGAGTGGCAAAGTGCACTTGCAGAGGTTGGCAGAGCACACGCTGAAGGCCTGACACCCGCTTTAAGGACACTGACTGCTATTAGCTTACAGTGAAAACCTTTTTTTCTTTTTAAAGGCACGCTATAGAGACACCAGATATGAGTGGCAAAGTACACTTGCAGAGGTTGGCAGAGCACACGTTGAAGGCCTGACATCCGCTTTAAGGACACTGACTGCTATTAGCTTACAGTGAAAAACTTTTTTCTTTGTAAAGGCACGCTATTGAGACACCAGATATGAGTGGCAAAGTACACGTGCTGAGGTTGGCATTGCACACGCTGAAGGCCTGACACCCAGATGCTTGCAGACAACTAACTGCTATTAGCTTACAGTAAAAACATTTTTTTCTTTTTAAAGGCACGCTATAGTGACACCAGATATGAGTGGCAAAGAGCACTTGCAGAGGTTGGCAGAGCACACGCTGAAGGCCTGACACCCGCATTAAGGACACTGGCTTCTATTGACTTACAGTGAAAACCATTTTTTCTTTTTAAAGGCACGCTATAGAGACACCAGATATGAGTGGCAAAGTACACTTGCAGAGGTTGGCAGAGCACATGCTGAAGGCCTGACAACCGCTTTAAGGACACTGACTGCTATCAGTTTACAGTGAAAAACGTTTTTTCTTTGTAAAGGCACACTATAGAGGCCCCAGATATGAGTGGCAAAGTACACTTGCTGAGGTTGGCAGAGCACACGCTGAAGGCCTGACACCCAGATGCTTGCAGACAACTAACTGCTATTAGCTTACAGTGAAAAACTTTTTTTCTTTTTAAAGGCACGCTATAGTGACACCAGATATGAGTGGCAAAGTGCACTTGCAGAGGTTGGCAGAGCACACACTGAAGGCCTTGCACCCGCTTTAAGGACACTGGCTGCTATTGGCTTACAGTGAAAACCTTTTTTTCTTTTTAAAGGCACGCTATAGAGACACCAGATATGAGTGGCAAAGTGCACTTGCAGAGGTTGGCAGAGCACACGCTGAAGGCCTGGCACCTGCTTAAAGACACTGACTGCTATTAGCTTACAGTGAAAACCTTTTTTTCTTTTTAAAGGCACGCTATAGAGACACCAGATATGAGTGGCAAAGTGCACTTGCAGAGGTTGGCAGAGCACACGCTGAAGGCCTGACATCCGCTTTAAGGACACTGGCTGCTATTGGCTTACAGTGAAAACCTTTTTTTCTTTTTAAAGGCACG
This sequence comes from Pelobates fuscus, assembly GCF_036172605.1. Taxonomy (NCBI): domain Eukaryota; kingdom Metazoa; phylum Chordata; class Amphibia; order Anura; family Pelobatidae; genus Pelobates; species Pelobates fuscus. Next base: position 176,972,051 of record NC_086323.1, on the reverse strand, counting down.
CTATAGTGACACAAGATATTAGTGGCAAAGTGCACTTGCAGAGGTTGGCAGAGCACACGCTGAAGGCCTGACACCCGCTTTAAGGACATTGACTGCTATTGGCTTACAGTGAAAACCTTTTTTTCTTTTTAAAGGCACGCTATAGAGACACCAGATATGAGTGGCAAAGTGCACTTGCAGAGGTTGGCAGAGCACACGCTGAAGGCCTGACACCCGCTTTAAGGACACTGACTGCTATTAGCTTACAGTGAAAAAATGTTTTATTTGTAAACGCACGCTATAGAGACACCAGATATGAGTGGCAAAGTACACTTGCTGAGTTTGGCAGAGCACACGCTGAAGGCCTGACAACCAGATGCTTGCAGACAACTAACTGCTATTAGCTTACATTGAAAAACTTTTTTTCTTTTTAAAGGCACGCTATAGTGGCACCAGATATTAGTGGCAAAGTGCACTTGCAGAGGTTGGCAGAGCACACGCTGAAGGCCTGACACCCGCTTTAAGGACACTGACTGCTATTAGCTTACAGTGAAAACCTTTTTTTCTTTTTAAAGACACGCTATAGAGACACCAGATATGAGTGGCAAAGTACACTTGCAGAGGTTGGCAGAGCACACGCTGAAGGCCTGACAACCGCTTTAAGGACACTGACTGCTATTAGCTTACAGTGAAAACCTTTTTTTTTTTTTTAAAGGCACGCTATAGAGACACCAGATATGAGTGGCAAAGTACACTTGCAGAGGTTGGCAGAGCACACGCTGAAGGCCTGACAACCGCTTTAAGGACACTGACTGCTATTAGCTTACAGTGAAAACCTTTTTTTTTTTTTTTAAAGGCATGCTATAGAGACACCAGATATGAGTGGCAAAGTACACTTGCAGAGGTTGGCAGAGCACACGCTGAAGGCCTGACAACCGCTTTAAGGACACTGACTGCTATTAGCTTACAGTGAAAACCTTTTTTTCTTTTAAAGGCACGCTATAGAGACACCAGATATGAGTGGCAAAGTACACTTGCAGAGGTTGGCAGAGCACACGCTGAAGGCCTGACAACCGCTTTATGGACACTGACTGCTATTAGCTTACAGTGAAAAACGTTTTTTCTTTTTAAAGGCACGCAATTGAGACACCAGATATGAGTGGCAAAGTACACGTGCTGAGGTTGGCAGAGCACACGCTGAAGGCCTGACACCCGCTTTAAGGCCTGACTGCTATTAGCTTACAGTGAAAAACTTTTTTTCTTTTTAAAGGCACGCTATCGAGACACCAGATATGAGTGGCAAAGTACACATGCTGAGGTTGGCAGAGTACACGCTGAAGGCCTGACACCCAGACGCTTGCAGACAACTAACTGCTATTCAATCTATTACAGTGAAAAAAATTTTTTTGTTTTTAAATGCAAGCTTAAGCTATTGTGACACCAGATATGAGTAGTGGCACGGGGCAAGTTGGCACAGTATCCACTGTGAGCCTGACACAGAAGCTGGCAGGCAGGCAACAGCAATTACATTACACAGGAAAAAAAAAAGCAGACTGATGTTCTAGCCCTAAAAAGGGCTTTTTGGGGTGCTGTCCTTACAGCAGAGATCAGATGAGTCCTTCAGGACTGTAGTGGACACTGAATACCCTAGCCTAGCTATCAATTTCCCTATCAAATGAGCAGCAGCTACATATTCCCTCCTCTATCTAAGAATGCAGCTTCAGAATGAATCTAAAATGGATGCTGTCCAGGAGGTGGGAGGGTCTGGAAGGGAGGGTCTGCTGCTAATTGTGTCTGCTGACCGTGAGGCACAGGGTCAAAGTTTACTCAATGATGATGAATAGGGGGCGGATCGAACCGCGCATATGTTCGCCCGCGGCGGCGAACGCGAACACGCTATGTTCGTCAGAAACTATTCGCCGGCGAACAGTTCGGTACATAACTAGGCCTGACACACACTTATGAAGGACACTGACTGCTATTATATTACAGTCAAAAACTTTTTTGTTTTTAAATGCAAGCTATTGTGACACCAGATATGAGTGGCACTGTGCACTGGCAGAGGTTGGCAGAGTACACGCTGTAGGCCTGACACCCGCTTGCAGACAACTAACTGCTATTCAATCTACAACAGTGACATTTTTTGGTTTTTTTTTAAATGCATTCTATTGCGACACCAGATAAGAGTGGCACCGTGCACTGGCAGAGGTTGGCAGAGTACACGCTGTAGGCCTGACACACACTTATGAAGGACACTGACTGCTATTATATTACAGTAAAAAAGTTTTTTGTCTTTAAATGCACGCTATTGTGACACCAGATATAAGTGGCACTGTGCACAGGCAGAGGTTGGCAGAGTACACGCTGTAGGCCTGACACCCGCTTGCAGACAAATAACTGCTATTCAATCTATAACAGTGAAAAAATGTTTTTGGTATTTAAATGCAATCTATTGCGACACCAGATAAGAGTGGCAATGTGCACTGGCAGAGGTTGGCAGAGTCCACGCTGTAGGCCTGACACACAGTTATGAAGGACACTGACTGCTATTAGCTTACAGTGAAAACCTTTTTTTCTTTTAAAAGTCACGCTATAGAGACACCAGATATGAGTGGCAAAGTGCACTTGCAGAGGTTGGCAGAGCACACGCTGAAGGCCTGACACCCACTTTAAGGACACTAACTGCTATCAGCTTACAGTGAAAAACTTTTTTTATTTTTAAAGGCACGCTATAGAGACACCAGCTATGAGTGGGAAAGTGCACTTGCAGAGGTTGGCAGAGCACACCCTGAAGGCCTGACACCCACTTTAAGGACACTGACTGCTATTATCTTACAGTGAAAACCTTTTTTTCTTTTTAAAGGCACGCTATAGAGACACCAGATATGAGTGGCAAAGTGCACTTGCAGAGGTTGGCAGAGCACACGCTGAAGGCCTGACACCCGCTTTAAGGACACTGACTGCTATTAGCTTACAGTGAAAACCTTTTTTTTTTTTTTTTAAAGGCATGCTATAGAGACACCAGATATGAGTGGCAAAGTACACTTGCAGAGGTTGGCAGAGCACACGCTGAAGGCCTGACAACCGCTTTAAGGACACTGACTGCTATTAGCTTACAGTGAAAACCTTTTTTTTTTTTAAAAGGCACGCTATAGAGACACCAGATATGAGTTGCAAAGTACACTTGCAGAGGTTGGCAGAGCACACGCTGAAGGCCTGACAACCGCTTTAAGGACACTGACTGCTATTAGCTTACAGTGAAAACCTTTTTTTCTTTTAAAGGCACGCTATAGAGACACCAGATATGAGTGGCAAAGTGCACTTGCAGAGGTTGGCAGAGCACACGCTGAAGGCCTGACACCAACTTTAAGGACACTGACTGCTATCAGTTTACAGTGAAAAAGTTTTTTCTTTTTAAAGGCACGCTATAGAGACACCAGATATGAGTGGCAAAGTACACTTGCAGAGGTTGGCAGAGCACACGCTGAAGGCCTGACAACCGCTTTATGGACACTGACTGCTATTAGCTTACAGTGAAAAACGTTTTTTCTTTTTAAAGGCACGCAATTGAAACACCAGATATGAGTGGCAAAGTACACGTGCTGAGGTTGGCAGAGCACACGCTGAAGGCCTGACACCCGCTTTAAGGCCTGACTGCTATTAGCTTACAGTGAAAAACTTTTTTTCTTTTTAAAGGCACGCTATCGAGACACCAGATATGAGTGGCAAAGTACACATGCTGAGGTTGGCAGAGTACACGCTGAAGGCCTGACACCCAGACGCTTGCAGACAACTAACTGCTATTCAATCTATTACAGTGAAAAAATTTTTTTTGTTTTTAAATGCAAGCTTAAGCTATTGTGACACCAGATATGAGTAGTGGCACGGGGCAAGTTGGCACAGTATCCACTGTGAGCCTGACACAGAAGCTGGCAGGCAGGCAACAGCAATTACATTACACAGGAAAAAAAAAAGCAGACTGATGTTCTAGCCCTAAAAAGGGCTTTTTGGGGTGCTGTCCTTACAGCAGAGATCAGATGAGTCCTTCAGGACTGTAGTGGACACTGAATACCCTAGCCTAGCTATCAATTTCCCTATCAAATGAGCAGCAGCTACATATTCCCTCCTCTATCTAAGAATGCAGCTTCAGAATGAATCTAAAATGGATGCTGTCCAGGAGGTGGGAGGGTCTGGAAGGGAGGGTCTGCTGCTAATTGTGTCTGCTGACCGTGAGGCACAGGGTCAAAGTTTACTCAATGATGATGAATAGGGGGCGGATCGAACCGCGCATATGTTCGCCCGCGGCGGCGAACGCGAACACGCTATGTTCGTCAGAAACTATTCGCCGGCGAACAGTTCGGTACATAACTAGGCCTGACACACACTTATGAAGGACACTGACTGCTATTATATTACAGTCAAAAACTTTTTTGTTTTTAAATGCAAGCTATTGTGACACCAGATATGAGTGGCACTGTGCACTGGCAGAGGTTGGCAGAGTACACGCTGTAGGCCTGACACCCGCTTGCAGACAACTAACTGCTATTCAATCTACAACAGTGACATTTTTTGGTTTTTTTTTAAATGCATTCTATTGCGACACCAGATAAGAGTGGCACCGTGCACTGGCAGAGGTTGGCAGAGTACACGCTGTAGGCCTGACACACACTTATGAAGGACACTGACTGCTATTAGATTACAGTAAAAAAGTTTTTTGTCTTTAAATGCACGCTATTGTGACACCAGATATAAGTGGCACTGTGCACAGGCAGAGGTTGGCAGAGTACACGCTGTAGGCCTGACACCCGCTTGCAGACAAATAACTGCTATTCAATCTATAACAGTGAAAAAAATTTTTTGGTTTTTAAATGCAATCTATTGCGACACCAGATAAGAGTGGCAATGTGCACTGGCAGAGGTTGGCAGAGTCCACGCTGTAGGCCTGACACACAGTTATGAAGGACACTGACTGCTATTAGCTTACAGTGAAAACCTTTTTTTCTTTTAAAAGTCACGCTATAGAGACACCAGATATGAGTGGCAAAGTGCACTTGCAGAGGTTGGCAGAGCACACGCTGAAGGCCTGACACCCACTTTAAGGACACTGACTGCTATCAGCTTACAGTGAAAAACTTTTTTTATTTTTAAAGGCACGCTATAGAGACACCAGCTATGAGTGGGAAAGTGCACTTGCAGAGGTTGGCAGAGCACACGCTGAAGGCCTAACACCCGCTTTAAGGACACTGGCTGCTATTGGCTTACAGTGAAAACCTTTTTTTCTTTTTAAAGGCACGCTATAGTGACACCAGATATGAGTGGCAAAGTGCACTTGCAGAGGTTGGCAGAGCACACGCTGAAGGCCTGACACCCGCTTTAAGGACACTGACTGCTATTAGCTTACAGTGAAAAAATGTTTTCTTTGTAAACGCACGCTATAGAGACACCAGATATGAGTGGCAAAGTACACTTGCTGAGGTTGGCAGAGCAGACGCTGAAGGCCTGACAACCAGATGCTTGCAGACAACTAACTGCTATTAGCTTACATTGAAAAACTTTTTTTTCTTTTTAAAGGCACGCTATAGTGACACCAGATATGAGTGGCAAAGTGCACTTGCAGAGGTTGGCAGAGCACACGCTGAAGGCCTGACACCCGCTTTAAGGACACTGACTGCTATTAGCTTACAGTGAAAACCTTTTTTTCTTTTTAAAGACACGCTATAGAGACACCAGATATGAGTGGCAAAGTGCACTTGCAGAGGTTGGCAGAGCACACGCTGAAGGCCTGACACCCACTTTAAGGACACTGACTGCTATTATCTTACAGTGAAAACCTTTTTTTCTTTTTAAAGGCACGCTATAGAGACACCAGATATGAGTGGCAAAGTGCACTTGCAGAGGTTGGCAGAGCACACGCTGAAGGCCTGACACCCGCTTTAAGGACACTGACTGCTATTAGCTTACAGTGAAAAACTTTTTTTCTTTGTAAACGCACGCTATAGAGACACCAGATATGAGTGGCAAAGTACACTTGCTGAGGTTGGCAGAGCACACGCTGAAGGCCTGACACCCAGATGCTTGCAGACAACTAACTGCTATTAGCTTACATTGAAAAACTTTTTTTCTTTTTAAAGGCACGCTATAGTGACACCAGATATGAGTGGCAAAGTGCACTTGCAGAGGTTGGCAGAGCACACGCTGAAGGCCTAACACCCGCTTTAAGGACCCTGGCTGCTATTGGCTTACAGTGAAAACCTTTTTTTTCTTTTTAAAGGCACGCTATAGTGACACCAAATATGAGTGGCAAAGTGCACTTGCAGAGGTTGGCAGAGCACACGCTGAAGGCCTGACACCCGCTTTAAGGACACTGACTGCTATTAGCTTACAGTGAAAAACTTTTTTTCTTTGTAAACGCACGCTATAGAGACACCAGATATGAGTGGCAAAGTACACTTGCTGAGGTTGGCAGAGCAGACGCTGAAGGCCTGACAACCAGATGCTTGCAGACAACTAACTGCTATTAGCTTACATTGAAAAACTTTTTTTTCTTTTTAAAGGCACGCTATAGTGACACCAGATATGAGTGGCAAAGTGCACTTGCAGAGGTTGGCAGAGCACACGCTGAAGGCCTGACACCCGCTTTAAGGACACTGACTGCTATTAGCTTACAGTGAAAACCTTTTTTTCTTTTTAAAGGCACGCTATAGAGACACCAGATATGAGTGGCAAAGTACACTTGCAGAGGTTGGCAGAGCACACGTTGAAGGCCTGACATCCGCTTTAAGGACACTGACTGCTATTAGCTTACAGTGAAAAACTTTTTTCTTTGTAAAGGCACGCTATTCAGACACCAGATATGAGTGGCAAAGTACACGTGCTGAGGTTGGCATTGCACACGCTGAAGGCCTGACACCCAGATGCTTGCAGACAACTAACTGCTATTAGCTTACAGTAAAAACATTTTTTTCTTTTTAAAGGCACGCTATAGTGACACCAGATATGAGTGGCAAAGAGCACTTGCAGAGGTTGGCAGAGCACACGCTGAAGGCCTGACACCCGCATTAAGGACACTGGCTTCTATTGACTTACAGTGAAAACCATTTTTTCTTTTTAAAGGCACGCTATAAAGACACCAGATATGAGTGGCAAAGTACACTTGCAGAGGTTGGCAGAGCACATGCTGAAGGCCTGACAACCGCTTTAAGGACACTGACTGCTATCAGTTTACAGTGAAAAACGTTTTTTCTTTGTAAAGGCACACTATAGAGGCCCCAGATATGAGTGGCAAAGTACACTTGCTGAGGTTGGCAGAGCACACGCTGAAGGCCTGACACCCAGATGCTTGCAGACAACTAACTGCTATTAGCTTACAGTGAAAAACTTTTTTTCTTTTTAAAGGCACGCTATAGTGACACCAGATATGAGTGGCAAAGTGCACTTGCAGAGGTTGGCAGAGCACACACTGAAGGCCTTGCACCCGCTTTAAGGACACTGGCTGCTATTGGCTTACAGTGAAAACCTTTTTTTCTTTTTAAAGGCACGCTATAGAGACACCAGATATGAGTGGCAAAGTGCACTTGCAGAGGTTGGCAGAGCACACGCTGAAGGCCTGGCACCTGCTTAAAGACACTGACTGCTATTAGCTTACAGTGAAAACCTTTTTTTCTTTTTAAAGGCACGCTATAGAGACACCAGATATGAGTGGCAAAGTGCACTTGCAGAGGTTGGCAGAGCACACGCTGAAGGCCTGACATCCGCTTTAAGGACACTGGCTGCTATTGGCTTACAGTGAAAACCTTTTTTTCTTTTTAAAGGCACGCTATAGTGACACAAGATATTAGTGGCAAAGTGCACTTGCAGAGGTTGGCAGAGCACACGCTGAAGGCCTGACACCCGCTTTAAGGACATTGACTGCTATTGGCTTACAGTGAAAACCTTTTTTTCTTTTTAAAGGCACGCTATAGAGACACCAGATATGAGTGGCAAAGTGCACTTGCAGAGGTTGGCAGAGCACACGCTGAAGGCCTGACACCCGCTTTAAGGACACTGACTGCTATTAGCTTACAGTGAAAAAATGTTTTATTTGTAAACGCACGCTATAGAGACACCAGATATGAGTGGCAAAGTACACTTGCTGAGTTTGGCAGAGCACACGCTGAAGGCCTGACAACCAGATGCTTGCAGACAACTAACTGCTATTAGCTTACATTGAAAAACTTTTTTTCTTTTTAAAGGCACGCTATAGTGGCACCAGATATTAGTGGCAAAGTACACTTGCAGAGGTTGGCAGAGCACACGCTGAAGGCCTGACAACCGCTTTAAGGACACTGACTGCTATTAGCTTACAGTGAAAACCTTTTTTTTTTTTAAAAGGCACGCTATAGAGACACCAGATATGAGTTGCAAAGTACACTTGCAGAGGTTGGCAGAGCACACGCTGAAGGCCTGACAACCGCTTTAAGGACACTGACTGCTATTAGCTTACAGTGAAAACCTTTTTTTCTTTTTAAAGGCACGCTATAGAGACACCAGATATGAGTGGCAAAGTACACTTGCAGAGGTTGGCAGAGCACACGTTGAAGGCCTGACATCCGCTTTAAGGACACTAACTGCTATCAGCTTACAGTGAAAAACTTTTTTTATTTTTAAAGGCACGCTATAGAGACACCAGCTATGAGTGGGAAAGTGCACTTGCAGAGGTTGGCAGAGCACACCCTGAAGGCCTGACACCCACTTTAAGGACACTGACTGCTATTATCTTACAGTGAAAACCTTTTTTTCTTTTTAAAGGCACGCTATAGAGACACCAGATATGAGTGGCAAAGTGCACTTGCAGAGGTTGGCAGAGCACACGCTGAAGGCCTGACACCCGCTTTAAGGACACTGACTGCTATTAGCTTACAGTGAAAACCTTTTTTTTTTTTTTTAAAGGCATGCTATAGAGACACCAGATATGAGTGGCAAAGTACACTTGCAGAGGTTGGCAGAGCACACGCTGAAGGCCTGACAACCGCTTTAAGGACACTGACTGCTATTAGCTTACAGTGAAAACCTTTTTTTTTTTTAAAAGGCACGCTATAGAGACACCAGATATGAGTTGCAAAGTACACTTGCAGAGGTTGGCAGAGCACACGCTGAAGGCCTGACAACCGCTTTAAGGACACTGACTGCTATTAGCTTACAGTGAAAACCTTTTTTTCTTTTAAAGGCACGCTATAGAGACACCAGATATGAGTGGCAAAGTGCACTTGCAGAGGTTGGCAGAGCACACGCTGAAGGCCTGACACCAACTTTAAGGACACTGACTGCTATCAGTTTACAGTGAAAAAGTTTTTTCTTTTTAAAGGCACGCTATAGAGACACCAGATATGAGTGGCAAAGTACACTTGCAGAGGTTGGCAGAGCACACGCTGAAGGCCTGACAACCGCTTTATGGACACTGACTGCTATTAGCTTACAGTGAAAAACGTTTTTTCTTTTTAAAGGCACGCAATTGAAACACCAGATATGAGTGGCAAAGTACACGTGCTGAGGTTGGCAGAGCACACGCTGAAGGCCTGACACCCGCTTTAAGGCCTGACTGCTATTAGCTTACAGTGAAAAACTTTTTTTCTTTTTAAAGGCACGCTATCGAGACACCAGATATGAGTGGCAAAGTACACATGCTGAGGTTGGCAGAGTACACGCTGAAGGCCTGACACCCAGACGCTTGCAGACAACTAACTGCTATTCAATCTATTACAGTGAAAAAATTTTTTTTGTTTTTAAATGCAAGCTTAAGCTATTGTGACACCAGATATGAGTAGTGGCACGGGGCAAGTTGGCACAGTATCCACTGTGAGCCTGACACAGAAGCTGGCAGGCAGGCAACAGCAATTACATTACACAGGAAAAAAAAAAGCAGACTGATGTTCTAGCCCTAAAAAGGGCTTTTTGGGGTGCTGTCCTTACAGCAGAGATCAGATGAGTCCTTCAGGACTGTAGTGGACACTGAATACCCTAGCCTAGCTATCAATTTCCCTATCAAATGAGCAGCAGCTACATATTCCCTCCTCTATCTAAGAATGCAGCTTCAGAATGAATCTAAAATGGATGCTGTCCAGGAGGTGGGAGGGTCTGGAAGGGAGGGTCTGCTGCTAATTGTGTCTGCTGACCGTGAGGCACAGGGTCAAAGTTTACTCAATGATGATGAATAGGGGGCGGATCGAACCGCGCATATGTTCGCCCGCGGCGGCGAACGCGAACACGCTATGTTCGTCAGAAACTATTCGCCGGCGAACAGTTCGGTACATAACTAGGCCTGACACACACTTATGAAGGACACTGACTGCTATTATATTACAGTCAAAAACTTTTTTGTTTTTAAATGCAAGCTATTGTGACACCAGATATGAGTGGCACTGTGCACTGGCAGAGGTTGGCAGAGTACACGCTGTAGGCCTGACACCCGCTTGCAGACAACTAACTGCTATTCAATCTACAACAGTGACATTTTTTGGTTTTTTTTTAAATGCATTCTATTGCGACACCAGATAAGAGTGGCACCGTGCACTGGCAGAGGTTGGCAGAGTACACGCTGTAGGCCTGACACACACTTATGAAGGACACTGACTGCTATTATATTACAGTAAAAAAGTTTTTTGTCTTTAAATGCACGCTATTGTGACACCAGATATAAGTGGCACTGTGCACAGGCAGAGGTTGGCAGAGTACACGCTGTAGGCCTGACACCCGCTTGCAGACAAATAACTGCTATTCAATCTATAACAGTGAAAAAATGTTTTTGGTATTTAAATGCAATCTATTGCGACACCAGATAAGAGTGGCAATGTGCACTGGCAGAGGTTGGCAGAGTCCACGCTGTAGGCCTGACACACAGTTATGAAGGACACTGACTGCTATTAGCTTACAGTGAAAACCTTTTTTTCTTTTAAAAGTCACGCTATAGAGACACCAGATATGAGTGGCAAAGTGCACTTGCAGAGGTTGGCAGAGCACACGCTGAAGGCCTGACACCCACTTTAAGGACACTAACTGCTATCAGCTTACAGTGAAAAACTTTTTTTATTTTTAAAGGCACGCTATAGAGACACCAGCTATGAGTGGGAAAGTGCACTTGCAGAGGTTGGCAGAGCACACCCTGAAGGCCTGACACCCACTTTAAGGACACTGACTGCTATTATCTTACAGTGAAAACCTTTTTTTCTTTTTAAAGGCACGCTATAGAGACACCAGATATGAGTGGCAAAGTGCACTTGCAGAGGTTGGCAGAGCACACGCTGAAGGCCTGACACCCGCTTTAAGGACACTGACTGCTATTAGCTTACAGTGAAAACCTTTTTTTTTTTTTTTAAAGGCATGCTATAGAGACACCAGATATGAGTGGCAAAGTACACTTGCAGAGGTTGGCAGAGCACACGCTGAAGGCCTGACAACCGCTTTAAGGACACTGACTGCTATTAGCTTACAGTGAAAACCTTTTTTTTTTTTAAAAGGCACGCTATAGAGACACCAGATATGAGTTGCAAAGTACACTTGCAGAGGTTGGCAGAGCACACGCTGAAGGCCTGACAACCGCTTTAAGGACACTGACTGCTATTAGCTTACAGTGAAAACCTTTTTTTCTTTTAAAGGCACGCTATAGAGACACCAGATATGAGTGGCAAAGTGCACTTGCAGAGGTTGGCAGAGCACACGCTGAAGGCCTGACACCAACTTTAAGGACACTGACTGCTATCAGTTTACAGTGAAAAAGTTTTTTCTTTTTAAAGGCACGCTATAGAGACACCAGATATGAGTGGCAAAGTACACTTGCAGAGGTTGGCAGAGCACACGCTGAAGGCCTGACAACCGCTTTATGGACACTGACTGCTATTAGCTTACAGTGAAAAACGTTTTTTCTTTTTAAAGGCACGCAATTGAAACACCAGATATGAGTGGCAAAGTACACGTGCTGAGGTTGGCAGAGCACACGCTGAAGGCCTGACACCCGCTTTAAGGCCTGACTGCTATTAGCTTACAGTGAAAAACTTTTTTTCTTTTTAAAGGCACGCTATCGAGACACCAGATATGAGTGGCAAAGTACACATGCTGAGGTTGGCAGAGTACACGCTGAAGGCCTGACACCCAGACGCTTGCAGACAACTAACTGCTATTCAATCTATTACAGTGAAAAAATTTTTTTTGTTTTTAAATGCAAGCTTAAGCTATTGTGACACCAGATATGAGTAGTGGCACGGGGCAAGTTGGCACAGTATCCACTGTGAGCCTGACACAGAAGCTGGCAGGCAGGCAACAGCAATTACATTACACAGGAAAAAAAAAAGCAGACTGATGTTCTAGCCCTAAAAAGGGCTTTTTGGGGTGCTGTCCTTACAGCAGAGATCAGATGAGTCCTTCAGGACTGTAGTGGACACTGAATACCCTAGCCTAGCTATCAATTTCCCTATCAAATGAGCAGCAGCTACATATTCCCTCCTCTATCTAAGAATGCAGCTTCAGAATGAATCTAAAATGGATGCTGTCCAGGAGGTGGGAGGGTCTGGAAGGGAGGGTCTGCTGCTAATTGTGTCTGCTGACCGTGAGGCACAGGGTCAAAGTTTACTCAATGATGATGAATAGGGGGCGGATCGAACCGCGCATATGTTCGCCCGCGGCGGCGAACGCGAACACGCTATGTTCGTCAGAAACTATTCGCCGGCGAACAGTTCGGTACATAACTAGGCCTGACACACACTTATGAAGGACACTGACTGCTATTATATTACAGTCAAAAACTTTTTTGTTTTTAAATGCAAGCTATTGTGACACCAGATATGAGTGGCACTGTGCACTGGCAGAGGTTGGCAGAGTACACGCTGTAGGCCTGACACCCGCTTGCAGACAACTAACTGCTATTCAATCTACAACAGTGACATTTTTTGGTTTTTTTTTAAATGCATTCTATTGCGACACCAGATAAGAGTGGCACCGTGCACTGGCAGAGGTTGGCAGAGTACACGCTGTAGGCCTGACACACACTTATGAAGGACACTGACTGCTATTAGATTACAGTAAAAAAGTTTTTTGTCTTTAAATGCACGCTATTGTGACACCAGATATAAGTGGCACTGTGCACAGGCAGAGGTTGGCAGAGTACACGCTGTAGGCCTGACACCCGCTTGCAGACAAATAACTGCTATTCAATCTATAACAGTGAAAAAAATTTTTTGGTTTTTAAATGCAATCTATTGCGACACCAGATAAGAGTGGCAATGTGCACTGGCAGAGGTTGGCAGAGTCCACGCTGTAGGCCTGACACACAGTTATGAAGGACACTGACTGCTATTAGCTTACAGTGAAAACCTTTTTTTCTTTTAAAAGTCACGCTATAGAGACACCAGATATGAGTGGCAAAGTGCACTTGCAGAGGTTGGCAGAGCACACGCTGAAGGCCTGACACCCACTTTAAGGACACTGACTGCTATCAGCTTACAGTGAAAAACTTTTTTTATTTTTAAAGGCACGCTATAGAGACACCAGCTATGAGTGGGAAAGTGCACTTGCAGAGGTTGGCAGAGCACACCCTGAAGGCCTGACACCCACTTTAAGGACACTGACTGCTATTATCTTACAGTGAAAACCTTTTTTTCTTTTTAAAGGCACGCTATAGAGACACCAGATATGAGTGGCAAAGTGCACTTGCAGAGGTTGGCAGAGCACACGCTGAAGGCCTGACACCCGCTTTAAGGACACTGACTGCTATTAGCTTACAGTGAAAAACTTTTTTTCTTTGTAAACGCACGCTATAGAGACACCAGATATGAGTGGCAAAGTACACTTGCTGAGGTTGGCAGAGCACACGCTGAAGGCCTGACACCCAGATGCTTGCAGACAACTAACTGCTATTAGCTTACATTGAAAAACTTTTTTTCTTTTTAAAGGCACGCTATAGTGACACCAGATATGAGTGGCAAAGTGCACTTGCAGAGGTTGGCAGAGCACACGCTGAAGGCCTAACACCCGCTTTAAGGACACTGGCTGCTATTGGCTTACAGTGAAAACCTTTTTTTTCTTTTTAAAGGCACGCTATAGTGACACCAGATATGAGTGGCAAAGTGCACTTGCAGAGGTTGGCAGAGCACACGCTGAAGGCCTGACACCCGCTTTAAGGACACTGACTGCTATTAGCTTACAGTGAAAAACTTTTTTTCTTTGTAAACGCACGCTATAGAGACACCAGATATGAGTGGCAAAGTACACTTGCTGAGGTTGGCAGAGCAGACGCTGAAGGCCTGACAACCAGATGCTTGCAGACAACTAACTGCTATTAGCTTACATTGAAAAACTTTTTTTTCTTTTTAAAGGCACGCTATAGTGACACCAGATATGAGTGGCAAAGTGCACTTGCAGAGGTTGGCAGAGCACACGCTGAAGGCCTGACACCCGCTTTAAGGACACTGACTGCTATTAGCTTACAGTGAAAACCTTTTTTTCTTTTTAAAGACACACTATAGAGACACCAGATATGAGTGGCAAAGTGCACTTGCAGAGGTTGGCGGAGCACACGCTGAAGGCCTGACACCCACTTTAAGGACACTGACTGCTATCAGCTTACAGTGAAAACCTTTTTTTCTTTTTAAAGGCACGCTATAGAGACACCAGATATGAGTGGCAAAGTACACTTGCAGAGGTTGGCAGAGCGCACGTTGAAGGCCTGACATCCGCTTTAAGGACACTGACTGCTATTAGCTTATAGTGAAAAACGTTTTTTCTTTGTAAAGGCGCGCTATTGAGACACCAGATATGAGTGGCAAAGTACACGTGCTGAGGTTGGCAGAGCACACACTGAAGGCCTGACACCCAGATGCTTGCAGACAACTAACTGCTATTAGCTTACAGTGAAAAACTTTTTTTCTTTTTAAAGGCACGCTATAGTGACACCAGATATGAGTGGCAAAGAGCACTTGCAGAGGTTGGCAGAGCACACGCTGAAGGCCTGACACCCGCTTTAAGGACACTGGCTTCTATTGACTTACAGTGAAAACCATTTTTTCTTTTTAAAGGCACGCTATAGAGACACCAGATATGAGTGGCAAAGTACACTTGCAGAGGTTGGCAGAGCACACGCTGAAGGCCTGACAACCGCTTTAAGGACACTGGCTGCTATTAGCTTACAGTGAAAACCTTTTTTTTTTTTAAAGGCACGCTATAGAGACACCAGATATGAGTGGCAAAGTGCACTTGCAGAGGTTGGCAGAGCACACGCTGAAGGCCTGACACCCAGATGCTTGCAGACAACTAACTGCTATTAGCTTACAGTGAAAACCTTTTTTTCTTTTTAAAGGCACGCTATAGAGACACCAGATATGAGTGGGAAAGTGCACTTGCAGAGGTTGGCAGAGCACACGCTGAAGGCCTGACACCCACTTTAAGGACACTGGCTGCGATCAGTTTACAGTGAAAACCTTTTTTTATTTTTAAAGGCACGCTATAGTGACACCAGATATGAGTGGCAAAGTGCACTTGCAGAGGTTGGCAGAGCACATGCTGAAGGCCTGACACCCGCTTTAAGGACACTGACTGCTATTAGCTTACAGTGAAAAAGTTTTTTTCTTTGTAAACGCACGCTATAGAGACACCAGATATGAGTGGCAAAGTACACTTGCTGAGGTTGGCAGAGCACACGCTAAAGGCCTGACAACCAGATGCTTGCAGACAACTAACTGCTATTAGCTTACATTGAAAAACTTTTTTTCTTTTTAAAGGCACGCTATAGAGACACCAGATATGAGTGGCAAAGTGCACTTGCAGAGGTTGGCAGAGCACACGCTGAAGGCCTGACACCCACTTTAAGGACACTGACTGCTATCAGCTTACAGTGAAAAACGTTTTTCTTTTTAAAGGCACGCTATAGAGACACCAGATATGAGTGGCAAAGTACACTTGCAGAGGTTGGCAGAGCACACGCAGAAGGCCTGACACCCGCTTTAAGGACACTGACTGCTATTAGCTTACAGTGAAAAACTTTTTTTCTTTGTAAAGGCACGCTATAGAGACACCAGATATGAGTGGCAAAGTACACTTGCTGAGGTTGGCAGAGCACACGCTGAAGGCCTGACACCCAGATGCTTGCAGACAACTAACTGCTATTAGCTTAAAAGGAAATTTTTTTTTCTTTTTAAAGGCACTCTATAGAGACACCAGATATGAGTGGCAAAGTACACTTGCAGAGGTTGGCAGAGCACACGCTGAAGGCCTGACACCCGCTTTAAGGACACTGACTGCTATTAGCTTACAGTGAAAACCTTTTTTTCTTTTTAAAGGCACGCTATAGAGACACCAGATATGAGTGGCCAAGTGCACTTGCAGAGGTTGGCAGAGCACACGCTGAAGGCCTGACACCCGCTTTAAGGACACTGACTGCTATTAGCTTACAGTGAAAAACTTTTTTTCTTTGTAAACGCACGCTATAGAGACACCAGATATGAGTGGCAAAGTACACTTGCTGAGGTTGGCAGAGCACACGCTGAAGGCCTGACACCCAGATGCTTGCAGACAACTAACTGCTATTAGCTTACATTGAAAAACTTTTTTTTCTTTTTAAAGGCACGCTATAGTGACACCAGATATGAGTGGCAAAGTGCACTTGCAGAGGTTGGCAGAGCACAAGCTGAAGGCCTAACACCCGCTTTAAGGACACTGGCTGCTATTGGCTTACAGTGAAAACCTTTTTTTCTTTTTAAAGGCACGCTATAGTGACACCAGATATGAGTGGCAAAGTGCACTTGCAGAGGTTGGCAGAGCACACGCTGAAGGCCTGACACCCGCTTTAAGGACACTGACTGCTATTAGCTTACAGTGAAAAACTTTTTTTCTTTGTAAACGCACGCTATAGAGACACCAGATATGAGTGGCAAAGTACACTTGCTGAGGTTGGCAGAGCAGACGCTGAAGGCCTGACAACCAGATGCTTGCAGACAACTAACTGCTATTAGCTTACATTGAAAAACTTTTTTTTCTTTTTAAAGGCACGCTATAGTGACACCAGATATGAGTGGCAAAGTGCACTTGCAGAGGTTGGCAGAGCACACGCTGAAGGCCTGACACCCGCTTTAAGGACACTGACTGCTATTAGCTTACAGTGAAAACCTTTTTTTCTTTTTAAAGAAACGCTATAGAGACACCAGATATGAGTGGCAAAATGCACTTGCAGAGGTTGGCAGAGCACACGCTGAAGGCCTGACACCCACTTTAAGGACACTGACTGCTATCAGCTTACAGTGAAAACCTTTTTTTCTTTTTAAAGGCACGCTATAGAGACACCAGATATGAGTGGCAAAGTACACTTGCAGAGGTTGGCAGAGCACACGTTGAAGGCCTGACATCCGCTTTAAGGACACTGACTGCTATTAGCTTACAGTGAAAAACTTTTTTCTTTGTAAAGGCACGCTATTGAGACACCAGATATGAGTGGCAAAGTACACGTGCTGAGGTTGGCAGAGCACACGCTGAAGGCCTGACACCCAGATGCTTGCAGACAACTAACTGCTATTAGCTTACAGTAAAAACATTTTTTTCTTTTTAAAGGCACGCTATAGTGACACCAGATATGAGTGGCAAAGAGCACTTGCAGAGGTTGGCAGAGCACACGCTGAAGGCCTGACACCCGCTTTAAGCACACTGGCTTCTATTGACTTACAGTGAAAACCATTTTTTCTTTTTAAAGGCACGCTATAGAGACACCAGATATGAGTGGCAAAGTACACTTGCAGAGGTTGGCAGAGCACATGCTGAAGGCCTGACAACCGCTTTAAGGACACTGACTGCTATCAGTTTACAGTGAAAAACGTTTTTTCTTTGTAAAGGCACACTATAGAGGCCCCAGATATGAGTGGCAAAGTACACTTGCTGAGGTTGGCAGAGCACACGCTGAAGGCCTGACACCCAGATGCTTGCAGACAACTAACTGCTATTAGCTTACAGTGAAAAACTTTTTTTCTTTTTAAAGGCACGCTATAGTGACACCAGATATGAGTGGCAAAGTGCACTTGCAGAGGTTGGCAGAGCACACACTGAAGGCCTTGCACCCGCTTTAAGGACACTGGCTGCTATTGGCTTACAGTGAAAACCATTTTTTCTTTTTAAAGGCACGCTATAGAGACACCAGATATGAGTGGCAAAGTGCACTTGCAGAGGTTGGCAGAGCACACGCTGAAGGCCTGGCACCTGCTTAAAGACACTGACTGCTATTAGCTTACAGTGAAAACCTTTTTTTCTTTTTAAAGGCACGCTATAGAGACACCAGATATGAGTGGCAAAGTGCACTTGCAGAGGTTGGCAGAGCACACGCTGAAGGCCTGACATCCGCTTTAAGGACACTGGCTGCTATTGGCTTACAGTGAAAACCTTTTTTTCTTTTTAAAGGCACGCTATAGTGACACAAGATATTAGTGGCAAAGTGCACTTGCAGAGGTTGGCAGAGCACACGCTGAAGGCCTGACACCCGCTTTAAGGACATTGACTGCTATTGGCTTACAGTGAAAACCTTTTTTTCTTTTTAAAGGCACGCTATAGAGACACCAGATATGAGTGGCAAAGTGCACTTGCAGAGGTTGGCAGAGCACACGCTGAAGGCCTGACACCCGCTTTAAGGACACTGACTGCTATTAGCTTACAGTGAAAAAATGTTTTATTTGAAAACGCACGCTATAGAGACACCAGATATGAGTGGCAAAGTACACTTGCTGAGGTTGGCAGAGCACACGCTGAAGGCCTGACAACCAGATGCTTGCAGACAACTAACTGCTATTAGCTTACATTGAAAAACGTTTTTTCTTTTTAAAGGCACGCTATAGTGGCACCAGATATTAGTGGCAAAGTGCACTTGCAGAGGTTGGCAGAGCACACGCTGAAGGCCTGACACCCGCTTTAAGGACACTGACTGCTATTAGCTTACAGTGAAAACCTTTTTTTCTTTTTAAAGACACGCTATAGAGACACCAGATATGAGTGGCAAAGTACACTTGCAGAGGTTGGCAGAGCACACGCTGAAGGCCTGACAACCGCTTTAAGGACACTGACTGCTATTAGCTTACAGTGAAAACCTTTTTTTTTTTTTTAAAGGCACGCTATAGAGACACCAGATATGAGTGGCAAAGTACACTTGCAGAGGTTGGCAGAGCACACGTTGAAGGCCTGACATCCGCTTTAAGGACACTGACTGCTATTAGCTTATAGTGAAAAACGTTTTTTCTTTGTAAAGGCGCGCTATTGAGACAACAGATATGAGTGGCAAAGTACACGTGCTGAGGTTGGCAGAGCACACACTGAAGGCCTGACACCCAGATGCTTGCAGACAACTAACTGCTATTAGCTTACAGTGAAAAACTTTTTTCTTTTTAAAGGCACGCTATAGTGACACCAGATATGAGTGGCAAAGAGCACTTGCAGAGGTTGGCAGAGCACACGCTGAAGGCCTGACACCCGCTTTAAGGACACTGGCTTCTATTGACTTACAGTGAAAACCATTTTTTCTTTTTAAAGGCACGCTATAGAGACACCAGATATGAGTGGCAAAGTACACTTGCAGAGGTTGGCAGAGCACACGCTGAAGGCCTGACAACCGCTTTAAGGACACTGGCTGCTATTAGCTTACAGTGAAAACCTTTTTTTTTTTTTAAAGGCACGCTATAGAGACACCAGATATGAGTGGCAAAGTGCACTTGCAGAGGTTGGCAGAGCACACGCTGAAGGCCTGACACCCAGATGCTTGCAGACAACTAACTGCTATTAGCTTACAGTGAAAACCTTTTTTTCTTTTTAAAGGCACGCTATAGAGACACCAGATATGAGTGGGAAAGTGCACTTGCAGAGGTTGGCAGAGCACACGCTGAAGGCCTGACACCCACTTTAAGGACACTGGCTGCGATCAGTTTACAGTGAAAACCTTTTTTTATTTTTAAAGGCACGCTATAGTGACACCAGATATGAGTGGCAAAGTGCACTTGCAGAGGTTGGCAGAGCACATGCTGAAGGCCTGACACCCGCTTTAAGGACACTGACTGCTATTAGCTTACAGTGAAAAAGTTTTTTTCTTTGTAAACGCACGCTATAGAGACACCAGATATGAGTGGCAAAGTACACTTGCTGAGGTTGGCAGAGCACACGCTAAAGGCCTGACAACCAGATGCTTGCAGACAACTAACTGCTATTAGCTTACATTGAAAAACTTTTTTTCTTTTTAAAGGCACGCTATAGAGACACCAGATATGAGTGGCAAAGTGCACTTGCAGAGGTTGGCAGAGCACACGCTGAAGGCCTGACACCCACTTTAAGGACACTGACTGCTATCAGCTTACAGTGAAAAACGTTTTTCTTTTTAAAGGCACGCTATAGAGACACCAGATATGAGTGGCAAAGTACACTTGCAGAGGTTGGCAGAGCACACGCAGAAGGCCTGACACCCGCTTTAAGGACACTGACTGCTATTAGCTTACAGTGAAAAACTTTTTTTCTTTGTAAAGGCACGCTATAGAGACACCAGATATGAGTGGCAAAGTACACTTGCTGAGGTTGGCAGAGCACACGCTGAAGGCCTGACACCCAGATGCTTGCAGACAACTAACTGCTATTAGCTTAAAAGGAAATTTTTTTTTCTTTTTAAAGGCACTCTATAGAGACACCAGATATGAGTGGCAAAGTACACTTGCAGAGGTTGGCAGAGCACACGCTGAAGGCCTGACACCCGCTTTAAGGACACTGACTGCTATTAGCTTACAGTGAAAACCTTTTTTTCTTTTTAAAGGCACGCTATAGAGACACCAGATATGAGTGGCCAAGTGCACTTGCAGAGGTTGGCAGAGCACACGCTGAAGGCCTGACACCCGCTTTAAGGACACTGACTGCTATTAGCTTACAGTGAAAAACTTTTTTTCTTTGTAAACGCACGCTATAGAGACACCAGATATGAGTGGCAAAGTACACTTGCTGAGGTTGGCAGAGCACACGCTGAAGGCCTGACACCCAGATGCTTGCAGACAACTAACTGCTATTAGCTTACATTGAAAAACTTTTTTTTCTTTTTAAAGGCACGCTATAGTGACACCAGATATGAGTGGCAAAGTGCACTTGCAGAGGTTGGCAGAGCACAAGCTGAAGGCCTAACACCCGCTTTAAGGACACTGGCTGCTATTGGCTTACAGTGAAAACCTTTTTTTCTTTTTAAAGGCACGCTATAGTGACACCAGATATGAGTGGCAAAGTGCACTTGCAGAGGTTGGCAGAGCACACGCTGAAGGCCTGACACCCGCTTTAAGGACACTGACTGCTATTAGCTTACAGTGAAAAACTTTTTTTCTTTGTAAACGCACGCTATAGAGACACCAGATATGAGTGGCAAAGTACACTTGCTGAGGTTGGCAGAGCAGACGCTGAAGGCCTGACAACCAGATGCTTGCAGACAACTAACTGCTATTAGCTTACATTGAAAAACTTTTTTTTCTTTTTAAAGGCACGCTATAGTGACACCAGATATGAGTGGCAAAGTGCACTTGCAGAGGTTGGCAGAGCACACGCTGAAGGCCTGACACCCGCTTTAAGGACACTGACTGCTATTAGCTTACAGTGAAAACCTTTTTTTCTTTTTAAAGAAACGCTATAGAGACACCAGATATGAGTGGCAAAATGCACTTGCAGAGGTTGGCAGAGCACACGCTGAAGGCCTGACACCCACTTTAAGGACACTGACTGCTATCAGCTTACAGTGAAAACCTTTTTTTCTTTTTAAAGGCACGCTATAGAGACACCAGATATGAGTGGCAAAGTACACTTGCAGAGGTTGGCAGAGCACACGTTGAAGGCCTGACATCCGCTTTAAGGACACTGACTGCTATTAGCTTACAGTGAAAAACTTTTTTCTTTGTAAAGGCACGCTATTGAGACACCAGATATGAGTGGCAAAGTACACGTGCTGAGGTTGGCAGAGCACACGCTGAAGGCCTGACACCCAGATGCTTGCAGACAACTAACTGCTATTAGCTTACAGTAAAAACATTTTTTTCTTTTTAAAGGCACGCTATAGTGACACCAGATATGAGTGGCAAAGAGCACTTGCAGAGGTTGGCAGAGCACACGCTGAAGGCCTGACACCCGCTTTAAGCACACTGGCTTCTATTGACTTACAGTGAAAACCATTTTTTCTTTTTAAAGGCACGCTATAGAGACACCAGATATGAGTGGCAAAGTACACTTGCAGAGGTTGGCAGAGCACATGCTGAAGGCCTGACAACCGCTTTAAGGACACTGACTGCTATCAGTTTACAGTGAAAAACGTTTTTTCTTTGTAAAGGCACACTATAGAGGCCCCAGATATGAGTGGCAAAGTACACTTGCTGAGGTTGGCAGAGCACACGCTGAAGGCCTGACACCCAGATGCTTGCAGACAACTAACTGCTATTAGCTTACAGTGAAAAACTTTTTTTCTTTTTAAAGGCACGCTATAGTGACACCAGATATGAGTGGCAAAGTGCACTTGCAGAGGTTGGCAGAGCACACACTGAAGGCCTTGCACCCGCTTTAAGGACACTGGCTGCTATTGGCTTACAGTGAAAACCATTTTTTCTTTTTAAAGGCACGCTATAGAGACACCAGATATGAGTGGCAAAGTGCACTTGCAGAGGTTGGCAGAGCACACGCTGAAGGCCTGGCACCTGCTTAAAGACACTGACTGCTATTAGCTTACAGTGAAAACCTTTTTTTCTTTTTAAAGGCACGCTATAGAGACACCAGATATGAGTGGCAAAGTGCACTTGCAGAGGTTGGCAGAGCACACGCTGAAGGCCTGACATCCGCTTTAAGGACACTGGCTGCTATTGGCTTACAGTGAAAACCTTTTTTTCTTTTTAAAGGCACGCTATAGTGACACAAGATATTAGTGGCAAAGTGCACTTGCAGAGGTTGGCAGAGCACACGCTGAAGGCCTGACACCCGCTTTAAGGACATTGACTGCTATTGGCTTACAGTGAAAACCTTTTTTTCTTTTTAAAGGCACGCTATAGAGACACCAGATATGAGTGGCAAAGTGCACTTGCAGAGGTTGGCAGAGCACACGCTGAAGGCCTGACACCCGCTTTAAGGACACTGACTGCTATTAGCTTACAGTGAAAAAATGTTTTATTTGAAAACGCACGCTATAGAGACACCAGATATGAGTGGCAAAGTACACTTGCTGAGGTTGGCAGAGCACACGCTGAAGGCCTGACAACCAGATGCTTGCAGACAACTAACTGCTATTAGCTTACATTGAAAAACGTTTTTTCTTTTTAAAGGCACGCTATAGTGGCACCAGATATTAGTGGCAAAGTGCACTTGCAGAGGTTGGCAGAGCACACGCTGAAGGCCTGACACCCGCTTTAAGGACACTGACTGCTATTAGCTTACAGTGAAAACCTTTTTTTCTTTTTAAAGACACGCTATAGAGACACCAGATATGAGTGGCAAAGTACACTTGCAGAGGTTGGCAGAGCACACGCTGAAGGCCTGACAACCGCTTTAAGGACACTGACTGCTATTAGCTTACAGTGAAAACCTTTTTTTTTTTTTTAAAGGCACGCTATAGAGACACCAGATATGAGTGGCAAAGTACACTTGCAGAGGTTGGCAGAGCACACGTTGAAGGCCTGACATCCGCTTTAAGGACACTGACTGCTATTAGCTTATAGTGAAAAACGTTTTTTCTTTGTAAAGGCGCGCTATTGAGACAACAGATATGAGTGGCAAAGTACACGTGCTGAGGTTGGCAGAGCACACACTGAAGGCCTGACACCCAGATGCTTGCAGACAACTAACTGCTATTAGCTTACAGTGAAAAACTTTTTTCTTTTTAAAGGCACGCTATAGTGACACCAGATATGAGTGGCAAAGAGCACTTGCAGAGGTTGGCAGAGCACACGCTGAAGGCCTGACACCCGCTTTAAGGACACTGGCTTCTATTGACTTACAGTGAAAACCATTTTTTCTTTTTAAAGGCACGCTATAGAGACACCAGATATGAGTGGCAAAGTACACTTGCAGAGGTTGGCAGAGCACACGCTGAAGGCCTGACAACCGCTTTAAGGACACTGGCTGCTATTAGCTTACAGTGAAAACCTTTTTTTTTTTTTAAAGGCACGCTATAGAGACACCAGATATGAGTGGCAAAGTGCACTTGCAGAGGTTGGCAGAGCACACGCTGAAGGCCTGACACCCAGATGCTTGCAGACAACTAACTGCTATTAGCTTACAGTGAAAACCTTTTTTTCTTTTTAAAGGCACGCTATAGAGACACCAGATATGAGTGGGAAAGTGCACTTGCAGAGGTTGGCAGAGCACACGCTGAAGGCCTGACACCCACTTTAAGGACACTGGCTGCGATCAGTTTACAGTGAAAACCTTTTTTTATTTTTAAAGGCACGCTATAGTGACACCAGATATGAGTGGCAAAGTGCACTTGCAGAGGTTGGCAGAGCACATGCTGAAGGCCTGACACCCGCTTTAAGGACACTGACTGCTATTAGCTTACAGTGAAAAACTTTTTTTCTTTGTAAACGCACGCTATAGAGACACCAGATATGAGTGGCAAAGTACACTTGCTGAGGTTGGCAGAGCACACGCTAAAGGCCTGACAACCAGATGCTTGCAGACAACTAACTGCTATTAGCTTACATTGAAAAACTTTTTTTCTTTTTAAAGGCACGCTATAGAGACACCAGATATGAGTGGCAAAGTGCACTTGCAGAGGTTGGCAGAGCACACGCTGAAGGCCTGACACCCACTTTAAGGACACTGACTGCTATCAGCTTACAGTGAAAAACGTTTTTCTTTTTAAAGGCACGCTATAGAGACACCAGATATGAGTGGCAAAGTACACTTGCAGAGGTTGGCAGAGCACACGCAGAAGGCCTGACACCCGCTTTAAGGACACTGACTGCTATTAGCTTACAGTGAAAAACTTTTTTTCTTTTTAAAGGCACGCTATAGAGACACCAGATATGAGTGGCAAAGTGCACTTGCAGAGGTTGGCAGAGCACACGCTGAAGGCCTGACACCCACTTTAAGGACACTGACTGCTATCAGCTTACAGTGAAAAAGGTTTTTCTTTTTAAAGGCACGCTATAGAGACACCAGATATGAGTGGCAAAGTACACTTGCAGAGGTTGGCAGAGCACACGCAGAAGGCCTGACACCCGCTTTAAGGACACTGACTGCTATTAGCTTACAGTGAAAAACTTTTTTTCTTTGTAAAGGCACGCTATAGAGACACCAGATATGAGTGGCAAAGTACACTTGCTGAGGTTGGCAGAGCACACGCTGAAGGCCTGACACCCAGATGCTTGCAGACAACTAACTGCTATTAGCTTAAAAGGAAATTTTTTTTCTTTTTAAAGGCACTCTATAGAGACACCAGATATGAGTGGCAAAGTACACTTGCAGAGGTTGGCAGAGCACACGCTGAAGGCCTGACACCCGCTTTAAGGACACTGACTGCTATTAGCTTACAGTGAAAACCTTTTTTTCTTTTTAAAGGCACGCTATAGAGACACCAGATATGAGTGGCCAAGTGCACTTGCAGAGGTTGGCAGAGCACACGCTGAAGGCCTGACACCCGCTTTAAGGACACTGACTGCTATTAGCTTACAGTGAAAAACTTTTTTTCTTTGTAAACGCACGCTATAGAGACACCAGATATGAGTGGCAAAGTACACTTGCTGAGGTTGGCAGAGCAGACGCTGAAGGCCTGACAACCAGATGCTTGCAGACAACTAACTGCTATTAGCTTACATTGAAAAACTTTTTTTTCTTTTTAAAGGCACGCTATAGTGACACCAGATATGAGTGGCAAAGTGCACTTGCAGAGGTTGGCAGAGCACACGCTGAAGGCCTGACACCCGCTTTAAGGACACTGACTGCTATTAGCTTACAGTGAAAACCTTTTTTTCTTTTTAAAGACACGCTATAGAGACACCAGATATGAGTGGCAAAATGCACTTGCAGAGGTTGGCAGAGCACACGCTGAAGGCCTGACACCCACTTTAAGGACACTGACTGCTATCAGCTTACAGTGAAAACCTTTTTTTCTTTTTAAAGGCACGCTATAGAGACACCAGATATGAGTGGCAAAGTACACTTGCAGAGGTTGGCAGAGCACACGTTGAAGGCCTGACATCCGCTTTAAGCACACTGGCTTCTATTGACTTACAGTGAAAACCATTTTTTCTTTTTAAAGGCACGCTATAGAGACACCAGATATGAGTGGCAAAGTACACTTGCAGAGGTTGGCAGAGCACATGCTGAAGGCCTGACAACCGCTTTAAGGACACTGACTGCTATCAGTTTACAGTGAAAAACTTTTTTCTTTGTAAAGGCACACTATAGAGGCCCCAGATATGAGTGGCAAAGTACACTTGCTGAGGTTGGCAGAGCACACGCTGAAGGCTTGACACCCAGATGCTTGCAGACAACTAACTGCTATTAGCTTACAGTGAAAAACTTTTTTTCTTTTTAAAGGCACGCTATAGTGACACCAGATATGAGTGGCAAAGTGCACTTGCAGAGGTTGGCAGAGCACACACTGAAGGCCTTGCACCCGCTTTAAGGACACTGGCTGCTATTGGCTTACAGTGAAAACCATTTTTTCTTTTTAAAGGCACGCTATAGAGACACCAGATATGAGTGGCAAAGTGCACTTGTAGAGGTTGGCAGAGCACACGCTGAAGGCCTGGCACCTGCTTAAAGACACTGACTGCTATTAGCTTACAGTGAAAACCTTTTTTTCTTTTTAAAGGCACGCTATAGAGACACCAGATATGAGTTGCAAAGTACACTTGCAGAGGTTGGCAGAGCACACGCTGAAGGCCTGACAACCGCTTTAAGGACACTGACTGCTATTAGCTTACAGTGAAAACCTTTTTTTCTTTTAAAGGCACGCTATAGAGACACCAGATATGAGTGGCAAAGTGCACTTGCAGAGGTTGGCAGAGCACACGCTGAAGGCCTGACACCAACTTTAAGGACACTGACTGCTATCAGTTTACAGTGAAAACCTTTTTTTCTTTTTAAAGGCACGCTATAGTGACACAAGATATTAGTGGCAAAGTGCACTTGCAGAGGTTGGCAGAGCACACGCTGAAGGCCTGACACCCGCTTTAAGGACATTGACTGCTATTGGCTTACAGTGAAAACCTTTTTTTCTTTTTAAAGGCGCGCTATTGAGACACCAGATATGAGTGGCAAAGTACACGTGCTGAGGTTGGCAGAGCACACACTGAAGGCCTGACACCCAGATGCTTGCAGACAACTAACTGCTATTAGCTTACAGTGAAAAACTTTTTTTCTTTTTAAAGGCACGCTATAGTGACACCAGATATGAGTGGCAAAGAGCACTTGCAGAGGTTGGCAGAGCACACGCTGAAGGCCTGACACCCGCTTTAAGGACACTGACTGCTATTAGCTTACAGTGAAAAAATGTTTTATTTGAAAACGCACGCTATAGAGACACCAGATATGAGTGGCAAAGTACACTTGCTGAGGTTGGCAGAGCACACGCTGAAGGCCTGACAACCAGATGCTTGCAGACAACTAACTGCTATTAGCTTACATTGAAAAACTTTTTTTCTTTTTAAAGGCACGCTATAGTGGCACCAGATATTAGTGGCAAAGTGCACTTGCAGAGGTTGGCAGAGCACACGCTGAAGGCCTGACACCCGCTTTAAGGACACTGACTGCTATTAGCTTACAGTGAAAACCTTTTTTTCTTTTTAAAGACACGCTATAGAGACACCAGATATGAGTGGCAAAGTACACTTGCAGAGGTTGGCAGAGCACACGCTGAAGGCCTGACAACCGCTTTAAGGACACTGACTGCTATTAGCTTACAGTGAAAACCTTTTTTTTTTTTTTTAAAGGCACGCTATAGAGACACCAGATATGAGTGGCAAAGTACACTTGCAGAGGTTGGCAGAGCACACGTTGAAGGCCTGACATCCGCTTTAAGGACACTGACTGCTATTAGCTTATAGTGAAAAACGTTTTTTCTTTGTAAAGGCGCGCTATTGAGACACCAGATATGAGTGGCAAAGTACACGTGCTGAGGTTGGCAGAGCACACACTGAATGCCTGACACCCAGATGCTTGCAGACAACTAACTGCTATTAGCTTACAGTGAAAAACTTTTTTTCTTTTTAAAGGCACGCTATAGTGACACCAGATATGAGTGGCAAAGAGCACTTGCAGAGGTTGGCAGAGCACACGCTGAAGGCCTGACACCCGCTTTAAGGACACTGGCTTCTATTGACTTACAGTGAAAACCATTTTTTCTTTTTAAAGGCACGCTATAGAGACACCAGATATGAGTGGCAAAGTACACTTGCAGAGGTTGGCAGAGCACACGCTGAAGGCCTGACAACCGCTTTAAGGACACTGGCTGCTATTAGCTTACAGTGAAAACCTTTTTTTTTTTTAAAGGCACGCTATAGAGACACCAGATATGAGTGGCAAAGTGCACTTGCAGAGGTTGGCAGAGCACACGCTGAAGGCCTGACACCCAGATGCTTGCAGACAACTAACTGCTATTAGCTTACAGTGAAAACCTTTTTTTCTTTTTAAAGGCACGCTATAGAGACACCAGATATGAGTGGGAAAGTGCACTTGCAGAGGTTGGCAGAGCACACGCTGAAGGCCTGACACCCACTTTAAGGACACTGGCTGCGATCAGTTTACAGTGAAAACCTTTTTTTATTTTTAAAGGCACGCTATAGTGACACCAGATATGAGTGGCAAAGTGCACTTGCAGAGGTTGGCAGAGCACATGCTGAAGGCCTGACACCCGCTTTAAGGACACTGACTGCTATTAGCTTACAGTGAAAAACTTTTTTTCTTTGTAAACGCACGCTATAGAGACACCAGATATGAGTGGCAAAGTACACTTGCTGAGGTTGGCAGAGCACACGCTAAAGGCCTGACAACCAGATGCTTGCAGACAACTAACTGCTATTAGCTTACATTGAAAAACTTTTTTTCTTTTTAAAGGCACGCTATAGAGACACCAGATATGAGTGGCAAAGTGCACTTGCAGAGGTTGGCAGAGCACACGCTGAAGGCCTGACACCCACTTTAAGGACACTGACTGCTATCAGCTTACAGTGAAAAACGTTTTTCTTTTTAAAGGCACGCTATAGAGACACCAGATATGAGTGGCAAAGTGCACTTGCAGAGGTTGGCAGAGCACACGCTGAAGGCCTGACACCCACTTTAAGGACACTGACTGCTATCAGCTTACAGTGAAAAACGTTTTTCTTTTTAAAGGCACGCTATAGAGACACCAGATATGAGTGGCAAAGTACACTTGCAGAGGTTGGCAGAGCACACGCAGAAGGCCTGACACCCGCTTTAAGGACACTGACTGCTATTAGCTTACAGTGAAAAACTTTTTTTCTTTGTAAAGGCACGCTATAGAGACACCAGATATGAGTGGCAAAGTACACTTGCTGAGGTTGGCAGAGCACACGCTGAAGGCCTGACACCCAGATGCTTGCAGACAACTAACTGCTATTAGCTTAAAAGGAAATTTTTTTTCTTTTTAAAGGCACTCTATAGAGACACCAGATATGAGTGGCAAAGTACACTTGCAGAGGTTGGCAGAGCACACGCTGAAGGCCTGACACCCGCTTTAAGGACACTGACTGCTATTAGCTTACAGTGAAAACCTTTTTTTCTTTTTAAAGGCACGCTATAGAGACACCAGATATGAGTGGCCAAGTGCACTTGCAGAGGTTGGCAGAGCACACGCTGAAGGCCTGACACCCGCTTTAAGGACACTGACTGCTATTAGCTTACAGTGAAAAACTTTTTTTCTTTGTAAACGCACGCTATAGAGACACCAGATATGAGTGGCAAAGTACACTTGCTGAGGTTGGCAGAGCACACGCTGAAGGCCTGACACCCAGATGCTTGCAGACAACTAACTGCTATTAGCTTACATTGAAAAACTTTTTTTTCTTTTTAAAGGCACGCTATAGTGACACCAGATATGAGTGGCAAAGTGCACTTGCAGAGGTTGGCAGAGCACAAGCTGAAGGCCTAACACCCGCTTTAAGGACACTGGCTGCTATTGGCTTACAGTGAAAACCTTTTTTTCTTTTTAAAGGCACGCTATAGTGACACCAGATATGAGTGGCAAAGTGCACTTGCAGAGGTTGGCAGAGCACACGCTGAAGGCCTGACACCCGCTTTAAGGACACTGACTGCTATTAGCTTACAGTGAAAAACTTTTTTTCTTTGTAAACGCACGCTATAGAGACACCAGATATGAGTGGCAAAGTACACTTGCTGAGGTTGGCAGAGCAGACGCTGAAGGCCTGACAACCAGATGCTTGCAGACAACTAACTGCTATTAGCTTACATTGAAAAACTTTTTTTTCTTTTTAAAGGCACGCTATAGTGACACCAGATATGAGTGGCAAAGTGCACTTGCAGAGGTTGGCAGAGCACACGCTGAAGGCCTGACACCCGCTTTAAGGACACTGACTGCTATTAGCTTACAGTGAAAACCTTTTTTTCTTTTTAAAGACACGCTATAGAGACACCAGATATGAGTGGCAAAATGCCCTTGCAGAGGTTGGCAGAGCACACGCTGAAGGCCTGACACCCACTTTAAGGACACTGACTGCTATCAGCTTACAGTGAAAACCTTTTTTTCTTTTTAAAGGCACGCTATAGAGACACCAGATATGAGTGGCAAAGTACACTTGCAGAGGTTGGCAGAGCACACGTTGAAGGCCTGACATCCGCTTTAAGCACACTGGCTTCTATTGACTTACAGTGAAAACCATTTTTTCTTTTTAAAGGCACGCTATAGAGACACCAGATATGAGTGGCAAAGTACACTTGCAGAGGTAGGCAGAGCACATGCTGAAGGCCTGACAACCGCTTTAAGGACACTGACTGCTATCAGTTTACAGTGAAAAACGTTTTTTCTTTGTAAAGGCACACTATAGAGGCCCCAGATATGAGTGGCAAAGTACACTTGCTGAGGTTGGCAGAGCACACGCTGAAGGCCTGACACCCAGATGCTTGCAGACAACTAACTGCTATTAGCTTACAGTGAAAAACTTTTTTCTTTTTAAAGGCACGCTATAGTGACACCAGATATGAGTGGCAAAGTGCACTTGCAGAGGTTGGCAGAGCACACACTGAAGGCCTTGCACCCGCTTTAAGGACACTGGCTGCTATTGGCTTACAGTGAAAACCATTTTTTCTTTTTAAAGGCACGCTATAGAGACACCAGATATGAGTGGCAAAGTGCACTTGCAGAGGTTGGCAGAGCACACGCTGAAGGCCTGGCACCTGCTTAAAGACACTGACTGCTATTAGCTTACAGTGAAAACCTTTTTTTCTTTTTAAAGGCACGCTATAGAGACACCAGATATGAGTGGCAAAGTGCACTTGCAGAGGTTGGCAGAGCACACGCTGAAGGCCTGACATCCGCTTTAAGGACACTGGCTGCTATTGGCTTACAGTGAAAACCTTTTTTTCTTTTTAAAGGCACGCTATAGTGACACAAGATATTAGTGGCAAAGTGCACTTGCAGAGGTTGGCAGAGCACACGCTGAAGGCCTGACACCCGCTTTAAGGACATTGACTGCTATTGGCTTACAGTGAAAACCTTTTTTTCTTTTTAAAGGCACGCTATAGAGACACCAGATATGAGTGGCAAAGTGCACTTGCAGAGGTTGGCAGAGCACACGCTGAAGGCCTGACACCCGCTTTAAGGACACTGACTGCTATTAGCTTACAGTGAAAAAATGTTTTATTTGAAAACGCACGCTATAGAGACACCAGATATGAGTGGCAAAGTACACTTGCTGAGGTTGGCAGAGCACACGCTGAAGGCCTGACAACCAGATGCTTGCAGACAACTAACTGCTATTAGCTTACATTGAAAAACTTTTTTTCTTTTTAAAGGCACGCTATAGTGGCACCAGATATTAGTGGCAAAGTGCACTTGCAGAGGTTGGCAGAGCACACGCTGAAGGCCTGACACCCGCTTTAAGGACACTGACTGCTATTAGCTTACAGTGAAAACCTTTTTTTCTTTTTAAAGACACGCTATAGAGACACCAGATATGAGTGGCAAAGTACACTTGCAGAGGTTGGCAGAGCACACGCTGAAGGCCTGACAACCGCTTTAAGGACACTGACTGCTATTAGCTTACAGTGAAAACCTTTTTTTTTTTTTTAAAGGCACGCTATAGAGACACCAGATATGAGTTGCAAAGTACACTTGCAGAGGTTGGCAGAGCACACGCTGAAGGCCTGACAACCGCTTTAAGGACACTGACTGCTATTAGCTTACAGTGAAAACCTTTTTTTCTTTTTAAAGGCACGCTATAGAGACACCAGATATGAGTGGCAAAGTACACTTGCAGAGGTTGGCAGAGCACACGCTGAAGGCCTGACAACCGCTTTATGGACACTGACTGCTATTAGCTTACAGTGAAAAACGTTTTTTCTTTTTAAAGGCACGCAATTGAGACACCAGATATGAGTGGCAAAGTACACGTGCTGTGGTTGGCAGAGCACACGCTGAAGGCCTGACACCCGCTTTAAGGCCTGACTGCTATTAGCTTACAGTGAAAAACTTTTTTTCTTTTTAAAGGCACGCTATCGAGACACCAGATATGAGTGGCAAAGTACACATGCTGAGGTTGGCAGAGTACACGCTGAAGGCCTGACACCCAGACGCTTGCAGACAACTAACTGCTATTCAATCTATTACAGTGAAAATTTTTTTTTTGTTTTTAAATGCAAGCTTAAGCTATTGTGACACCAGATATGAGTAGTGGCACGGGGCAAGTTGGCACAGTATCCACTGTGAGCCTGACACAGAAGCTGGCAGGCAGGCAACAGCAATTACATTACACAGGAAAAAAAAAAAGCAGACTGATGTTCTAGCCCTAAAAAGGGCTTTTTGGGGTGCTGTCCTTACAGCAGAGATCAGATGAGTCCTTCAGGACTGTAGTGGACACTGAATACCCTAGCCTAGCTATCAATTTCCCTATCAAATGAGCAGCAGCTACATATTCCCTCCTCTATCTAAGAATGCAGCTTCAGAATGAATTTAAAATGGATGCTGTCCAGGAGGTGGGAGGGTCTGGAAGGGAGGGTCTGCTGCTAATTGTGTCTGCTGACCGTGAGGCACAGGGTCAAAGTTTACTCAATGATGATGAATAGGGGGCGGATCGAACCGCGCATATGTTCGCCCGCGGCGGCGAACGCGAACACGCTATGTTCGTCAGAAACTATTCGCCGGCGAACAGTTCGGTACATAACTAGGCCTGACACACACTTATGAAGGACACTGACTGCTATTATATTACAGTCAAAAACTTTTTTGTTTTTAAATGCAAGCTATTGTGACACCAGATATGAGTGGCACTGTGCACTGGCAGAGGTTGGCAGAGTACACGCTGTAGGCCTGACACCCGCTTGCAGACAACTAACTGCTATTCAATCTACAACAGTGACATTTTTTGGTTTTTTTTTAAATGCATTCTATTGCGACACCAGATAAGAGTGGCACCGTGCACTGGCAGAGGTTGGCAGAGTACACGCTGTAGGCCTGACACACACTTATGAAGGACACTGACTGCTATTATATTACAGTAAAAAAGTTTTTTGTCTTTAAATGCACGCTATTGTGACACCAGATATAAGTGGCACTGTGCACAGGCAGAGGTTGGCAGAGTACACGCTGTAGGCCTGACATCCGCTTGCAGACAGCTAACTGCTATTCAATCTATAACAGTGAAAAATGTTTTTTGGTTTTTAAATGCAATCTATTGCGACACCAGATAAGAGTGGCAATGTGCACTGGCAGAGGTTGGCAGAGTCCACGCTGTAGGCCTGACACACAGTTATGAAGGACACTGACTGCTATTAGCTTACAGTGAAAACCTTTTTTTCTTTTTAAAGGCACGCTATAGAGACACCAGCTATGAGTGGCAAAGTACACGTGCTGAGGTTGGCAGAGCACACGCTGAAGGCCTGACACCCGCTTTAAGGCCTGACTGCTATTAGCTTACAGTGAAAAACTTTTTTTCTTTTTAAAGGCACGCTATCGAGACACCAGATATGAGTGGCAAAGTACACATGCTGAGGTTGGCAGAGTACACGCTGAAGGCCTGACACCCAGACGCTTGCAGACAACTAACTGCTATTCAATCTATTACAGTGAAAAATAATTTTTTGTTTTTAAATGCAAGCTTAAGCTATTGTGACACCAGATATGAGTAGTGGCACTGGGCAAGTTGGCACAGTATCCACTGTGAGCCTGACACAGAAGCTGGCAGGCAGGCAACAGCAATTACATTACACAGGAAAAAAAAAAGCAGACTGATGTTCTAGCCCTAAAAAGGGCTTTTTGGGGTGCTGTCCTTACAGCAGAGATCAGATGAGTCCTTCAGGACTGTAGTGGACACTGAATACCCTAGCCTAGCTATCAATTTCCCTATCAAATGAGCAGCAGCTACATATTCCCTCCTCTATCTAAGAATGCAGCTTCAGAATGAATCTAAAATGGATGCTGTCCAGGAGGTGGGAGGGTCTGGAAGGGAGGGTCTGCTGCTAATTGTGTCTGCTGACCGTGAGGCACAGGGTCAAAGTTTACTCAATGATGATGAATAGGGGGCGGATCGAACCGCGCATATGTTCGCCCGCGGCGGCGAACGCGAACACGCTATGTTCGTCAGAAACTATTCGCCGGCGAACAGTTCGGTACATAACTAGGCCTGACACACACTTATGAAGGACACTGACTGCTATTATATTACAGTCAAAAACTTTTTTGTTTTTAAATGCAAGCTATTGTGACACCAAATATGAGTGGCACTGTGCACTGGCAGAGGTTGGCAGAGTACACGCTGTAGGCCTGACACCCGCTTGCAGACAACTAACTGCTATTCAATCTACAACAGTGAAATTTTTTTTTGTTTGTTTTAAATGCATTCTATTGCGACACCAGATAAGAGTGGCACCGTGCACTGGCAGAGGTTGGCAGAGTACACGCTGTAGGCCTGACACCCGCTTGCAGACAGCTAACTGCTATTCAATCTATAACAGTGAAAAATGTTTTTTGGTTTTTAAATGCAATCTATTGCGACACCAGATAAGAGTGGCACTGTGCACTGGCAGAGTAGACGCTGTAGGACTGACACACCCGCTTGAAGACAACTAACTGCTATTCAATTTATAACAGTAAAAAAAGTTTTTGGGTTTTATATGCACGCTATTGTGACACCAGATATGAGTGGCAATGTGCACTGGCAGAGGTTGGCAGAGTCCACGCTGTAGGCCTGACACACAGTTATGAAGGACACTGACTGCTATTAGCTTACAGTGAAAACCTTTTTTTCTTTTAAAAGTCACGCTATAGAGACACCAGCTATGAGTGGCAAAGTGCACTTGCAGAGGTTGGCAGAGCACACGCTGAAGGCCTGACACCCACTTTAAGGACACTGACTGCTATCAGCTTACAGTGAAAAACTTTTTTTATTTTTAAAGGCACGCTATAGAGACACCAGCTATGAGTGGCAAAGTACACTTGCTGAGGTTGTCAGAGCAAATGCTGAAGGCCTGACACCCAGACGCTTGCAGACAACTAACTGCTATTCAATCTATTACAGTGACATTTTTTTTTTTGTTTTTAAATGCAAGCTTAAGCTATTGTGACACCAGATATGAGTAGTGGCACGGGGCAAGTTGGCACAGTATCCACTGTGAGCCTGGCACAGAAGCTGGCAGGCAGGCAACAGCAATTACATTAAACAGAAAAAAAAAAGCAGACTGATGTTCTAGCCCTAAAAAGGGTTTTTTGGGGTGCTGTCCTTACAGCAGAGATCAGATGAGTCCTTCAGGACTGTAGTGGACACTGAATACCCTAGCCTAGCTATCAATTTCCCTATCAAATGAGCAGCAGCTACACTTTCCCTCCTCTATCTAAGAATGCAGCTTGAGAATGAATCTAAAATGGATGCTGTCCAGGAGGTAGGAGGGTCTGGAAGGGAGGGTCTGTTGACCGTGAGGCACAGGGACCGCGCAGGGGGGGGCCACGGGGGACCCGCGTCTGGCCGATCCGCCCTTCAAGCGCGCGGGGGGCCCGCGTCCAGCCGATCCGCTCTTCAAGCGCGTGGGGGGGCCACGTCCAGCCGATCTGCCCTTCAAGCGCGCGGGGGCCACGGGTGACCCGCGTCCGGGGGGCCCGCGTCCGGCCGATCCAACCTTCAAGCGCACGGGGGGGCCACGTCCGGCCGATCCACCCTTCAAACGTGCGGGGGGGGGGGGGCAACAGAGCCACAGGGGGCCCGTGTCCGGCCGATCCGCCCTTCAAGCGCGCAGGGCGCCACGGGGGACCCGCGTCCGGCCGATCCGCCCTTCAAGCGCGCGGGGGGCCTCGTCTGGCCGATCCACCCTTCAAACGTGCGGTGGGGGGCCACACGGAGCCACAGGGGGCCCGCGTCCGGGCGATCCGCCCTTCAAGCGCACGGGGGACCCGCGTCCCGCCGATCTGCCCTTCAAGCGCGCGGGGGGGTCACGGGGGGCCCGCGTCCGGCCGATCGGCCCTTCAAGCGCGCGAAGGGCCCGCGTCCGGCCGATCCGGCCTTCAAGCGCGCGGGGGGGGCCCCCGAGTCCGGCCTATCCGCCCTTCAAGCGCGCGGGGGGGCACGGGACGCCCGCGTCCGGCCGATCCACCCTTCAAGCGCGGGGGGCCGCGTCCGGCCGATCCGCCCTTCAAGTGCACGGGAGGCCTGCGTCCGGCCAATCCACCCTTCAAGCGTACGGGGGGCCACGCGTCCGGCCGATCCAACCTTCAAGCGCGCGGGGGGCCACGGGGGACCCGCGTCCGGCCGATCCGCCCTTCAAGCGCGCGGGGGGGCCACGTCCGGCCGATCCACCCTTCAAACGTGCGGGGGGGGCAACGGAGCCACAGGGGGCCTGCGTCCGGCCGATCCGCCCGTCAAGCGCGCGGGGGGGGGGGCACGTCCGGCCGATCCACCCTTCAAACGTGCAGGGGGGGGGCAACGGAGCCACAGGGGGCCCGCGTTCGGGCGATCCGCCCTTCAAGCGCGCAGGGGGCCAGCGCCCAGCCAATCCGCCCTTCAAGCCCGCGTTTCGGCCGATCCGCACTTCAAGCGCACGGGGGGCCCGCTGTAACGGAGCGCTTGGCACCCCGACTGGGTACCTCCGTTGAAGGATGCTCCTAGCGCTTCCTGAGGACTCCAAGCACTGCAGCAGACACCACAATCACCGAACCGGAGAAACATTTAAATTATCCCAAGCATATGAATGCTGTAGACAGTTGAATAGGAACCATACGAATAGGTTTACTCTCCTAGCAGTCAAACTGGAACAGCATACAATAAATCCCTCCCCCAATAATGAGACGACACTTCACTTTGAGGGTTAAAACAGGAACTCTCTGTACTGTCACATACCGTCTCTTTTATTCCCAATCCACAAACATAGTACAGCCCACAGGGCGTTACAAAACAATCAATCCGTACAATACACACAGACACTCCCACACAATATCCTCTCCTCTGCCTGTGATATGATTACTGAACACAATGGGTAATCTCATTATCACCGGCAAAGGAATACAGTTTTTACACAATATTTATAACTTCTAAAATATACATGTCACAAACATAAAACATACATTTTCATAATCAATCCATTCAGGGGAACAACATATTAAAAAATGGCACGAATCAGACCAGGGGTTCAAAAGTTAAGGGAAAGTCCTTTGTGACCAAATGAAGCATGGCTTTCCGGCCCAAACCAGTTTCAGAGTCTTCTATCCTGGAGATAATTGAGAAGTTATTCAGTTATCTCCCAGAACAGACACAAGACTCCATTATGCACATGGTGAGCACAAAGCATTAAAATACTATAAAATACACAAAGTCACATTTTATACATAAAACACAGACATGTCACATATCCCCAGATAGCTGGGATCTGAGCGCACAAAACTACCGAATAGCGCTCAGATCCTATTCACACAGTTCAATTGCCATAGAGCCGAAGTCTTTAACTACACGAATGGGCTCCATGGCATAGCTATCTGGGTTAACACATTCACATAAAGTCTGGTCCCAAGCAGCCCCCTCCAAGGACACGTGGCGAGGTCGGTTTCGCCACATTTCTCCCCATTACCATCCAGACTAACAGGGTATCTGATCTCCTGTCGGTCAGTGCCCTGGTTAGTCCAGCAACCCACACACGAAGCACAAACAGTAGTACAGCCCACCCACAATAAATGGTTACTCCACCTGGATAACGTGGAAACTTGTCCCTGTCCAGGTGCCTCACCACGGCTGTGCAGGAAACTGGCAGGCTACCTTGGTGAGTTGCTGAGTGGGCAGAGACCAGCGGTACTCTGCCCTGGTGCCAGCGTCTCCCCTCTGGATACACTACTCTGTGGCTGGGGGACAGGACCGACCGTCCCTACCCATTGTGCTGTAAGTGCAGAGACTATGGTCCCATCTGCACGGTTGTGGGGCTCCACATCCCCCCTTGGTGAGTTAGGCTGCTGCTGCTGGGGAGAGGGGGTAACAAGCTCCTCTCCCTGAATCGTAGACTGCCGCTGGGGAGAGGGAGTAAAAAGCTCCTCTTCCTGAATCGTAGACTGCCGCTGGGGAGAGGGGGTAACAAGCTCCTCTCCCGGACACTCTCTGCTGGTGGCGAGGGGGACCAACGGTCTCCCCTTTCAATAGTTTGTCCTGCGGCTGGGGTGCGAGACCGATGGTCTCAGCTCCCTGGGATACACACTGCCGCTGGGGAGGAAGGACGGCACCTTCAGCTCCCTGGGATACACACTGCCGCTGGGGAGGAAGGACGGCACCTTCAGCTCCCTGGGATACACACTGCCGCTGGGGAGGAAGGACGGCACCTTCAGCTCCCTGGGATACACACTGCCGCTGGGGAGGAAGGACGGCACCTTCAGCTCCCTGGGATACACACTGCCGCTGGGGAGGAAGGACGGCACCTTCAGCTCCCTGGGATACACACTGCCGCTGGGGAGGAAGGACGGCACCTTCAGCTCCCTGGGATACACACTGCCGCTGGGGAGGAAGGACGGCACCTTCAGCTCCCTGGGATACACACTGCCGCTGGGGAGGAAGGACGGCACCTTTAGCTCCCTTGGATACATACTGCCGCAGGGGAGGAAGGACGACCCCTTCAGCTCCCTGGCGCTCCTTTTTGTCCAAATCTGCTAGGCACTGCAGGAACTCTGCCACTATTTTCCTCACGAACTGCACGTATTCCTCAGCGGGGTTGGGTCCAAAGAAAGCCAACCGCCAGGCAACCTCTTTGTCAAACAGCTCCTGAGTGTAGCCAGGTGCCATGCTTACTCTGCCGACGTTGGTTCCTTTGTAGATAGGGCCGCTGTACGGGTACTAGCGTTACCCTCACTTTGTAAATCCACGAACGGTGTCTCTGAGCTGCTTTACCTCGCACTAGGACGCCATCCCACCGCTGCCACCAATGTAACGGATCGCCTGGCACCCCGACTGGGTACCTCCGTTGAAGGATGCTCCTAGCGTTTCCTGAGGACTCCAAGCACTCTGGCAGACACCACAATCACCGAACCGAAGAAGCATATAAATCCTCTCAAGCATATGAATGCGGTAGACAGTTGAATAGGAAACCATACGAATAGGTTTACACTCCTAGCAGTCAAACTGGAACAGCATACAATAAATCCTGCCCCAAGAATGAGACGACACTTCACTTTGAGGGTTAAAACAGGAACTCCCTGTAATGGCACATACAGCCTCTTTTATTCACAATCCACAAAACATAGTACTGCCCACAGGGTTTTGCAGAACAACCAATAAACACATTACAACACATACAATGCAAGTACAGCAGCCAATCAGACACAATGGGACAATAGAAACACACCCAGCATATTCCTCCCCTCTGCTTAGGAGATAATTGAGTCAATTACTGTATCTACTCAATTATCTCCAAGCTGAAAAGTTACTTTTTGTACATTTTTATAACTTTGTGAGTTAACATCGTACATACATAAAACTTGTATTATTTTAACCAGTATAACTTGGGGACAAACATATCCAAAATTCACTTGAATAGGTTCAGGGGTTTAACCCCTTAAGGACCAAACTTCTGGAATAAAAGGGAATCATGACGTGTCACACACGTCATGTGTCCTTAAGGGGTTAATGGTTAGGTCGAAGTCCTTTGTTTTCACTTGCAAGCATGGCTTTCCGGCCCAAAGCAGTTTCACAAGAGTCTGGCAGTGTTCCTGGGACAACACCCTGCTGGAGAACAATGGAACCCGGGGGAGGGGAAGAGGAAGTGTCCCAAAAGTTTCAGTATTTCCCTTCACTGTTGTTAAAAGGCCAGCACAGGGGGTGGGGCCTAACCGCAGAGCCGAGAGGTCGCAGAAAAGAGCTGCTCCTGCACCTCGGGACAGAAACCTCGGGTTAAACGCCTAAAACTTACCATAAATTCCTCAAACGAGTACCCAGCAGAAAGGCGAGACCGGGGGCTGCCTACCGATACCAAATATGTGGCATACCAAGCAGAAACCCTCGAAGTACCCCTCAAGGCCTGCCTGCATGGCCGGCACAGGGGAGACGGCCGCTTCCCTGATGCCTCCAACAGAGATAAGCATGATTACGGGCCCTAACCCCCCCCCCCTATGGACCGGTGGGGGTCATCCCGGTCCCAGTAGGACCTCCCCAGAAGCTGTGGCAGAAACCCCAACGGGACCGACCTGTAAATAAAATGGCGGAGACTACACTCGAGCCAACAGGCCCAACAAAGGTGACTGACATCCTAGCCCGGCTGGACGCCACATTTACAGCGTTTTGGGACAAATTAGCAGACCGGCTGAGCACAAGTAAGGCTAAAGCTTCAGACCCACCTAAGGCACCGCCATTCCGCTCCCGTCCAAAGCGTACACCTAGTCAGGCCAAGCGCGCCAAAAAAATATGGCGGAGAAGAAGACGCTCTCTCCTGCAGGCAGGGACACACACGAGGCGGCGCCCGACAGCACGGCACAAAGTACAGCAAGCCGCACTCCAGCAGATGAAAACAGAGCTGCTAACCATGAGAGCTGGGAAGAGCCTGCACTCACACCCGAGAGGGGTCCACACCACACCTGCAAATATACCGGGGAAAAAGATGATCTGTCCAAATCTCAGCAAACGGGCAGCAAAGCACATGAAGCACACAGGCCTGGTGGTCGGAACGGGTGAGTCCCTGAACGGATTACCGAACCTGGGTCCAACCCTTAAAGGCATAGGCTAAGGAGAACTCTGTGGGACATCAGGAAGACTGGGACACACAGCCTCCAGTAGTAACAGACTATCGCCCCCCCTTGATCTAGGACTTATTATACGCCATGCTAAATGAACCGCACATGTACCACACAGAACTATTCCCTTGCTTCCTCAAGCAGCCCAACCTTGTAGATCCTGACACTACTCTAAACTCCTGCCACCGAAGAAGCTGGGACAGCTGTAGGGGAAGGTGTACCTGAAGCAAACCAAGCTTATAACGTGATCTATCAATGCTAAATTTTATTTTATTTCATGTTTATTTTTTGTCTAAATCTATTAACACTGTCGTTGAAATGTATAGCATAGACAGGTTGTAACTACCAGAATTAAGCTGCACAGCATGTTTAGCCAGACACAGATAATCACTACATAGATACGTAAGCTTGAACAAACTACATGCACTGTTATCTATCACTTTTATAACCTGCCTTAAGTTAATCCAGTTTTGTAATTTTTTCAAAATTCAGCCTAGACATAATTCATTGTTACGCATTTAAAAATTTAAAAAAATGTGCAAAGTTTTTCCACTGCCTATCTGATGTACACCTGTATTTCATTATGCATACTCTAGCTGTTGTGGCACGGTGTTCTATATGTATATCTTCATGCACAAATAAAATACAGAATTTAAAAAAAAAAAAAAAAAGGCCAGCACAGTACAATAAAGTACAATATGTCCAAATGCAGTTCTTTAACGGGTCCCATCTTCCCGGGACCATAATCACTGGGCAGGAGGCGAGCAAGCAGTCCCCTCCAGGAAACTGGGTCAGACTCTGGTGCAGGGTCCAGTCCGCTACACACATGCAACTATGTGAATATTATCAACTATCAAATTATCTGACCCCTGATCAATCAGGCTTTAGTCCAAATCAGTCAACTTCGACTGCCCTCTTAAAAGTTTGCAATGACATCCAAATTGGCATGGAACAAGGAGACTTAACTGGAGCTATTTTCCTTGATTTTGCCAAGGCCTTTGACACAAAATCATTCTTTTGCAAAAACTTAAAAACTCAGGCATTGGTGATCTTCCACTAATCTGGTTTTGATTGTATGTTTCAGACCCATTGCAATATGTGGCCATTTCTGATAGCGCTTCCCTCCCTCTTCCAGTCACGTGTGGTGTTCCCCAAGGCTCCATACTCGGCCCCCTGCTATTCACATTATTTATAAATTGTCTGCAAATCCTCAACTGTACACATGAATGCAGACGACACAGTAATCTATGCAAATAAACCCAAGCTCCCGCAGATTGAGGTTGTGCTCCAAAACCAATTCACAGATGTAGAAAAGTGGATAGCGGATAACAAACTCTTCCTAAACACTGACAAAACTGTTACAATGATCTTTGGGACGTAGCTAAATTACGTAAACTATAAAATTATCAACGGTGTATCAGAACAAATTCAAATAGCCCACTGACAGCAGTCTGCTCTTTTTAAATATCTATGTATGTTACTAGACCCCAATCTATCCTTTGGCCTTTACATTGAAAAAAATCTCTTCAAAACTTTACCCAAAACTAGGTGCCCTGTACAGAAACAAATCCTGCCTAAGCACTACAGTAAGGAAACAGATAGTGCAACAAATGCTAATGCCGATCATTGATTACGGGGATGTTGTGTATGGACCCACACTGCAAACCCACCTTAATATACGTAATACATTATATAATTCGTTCTGCCGCTTTGTACTAGAATGTAATTACTTTACCCACCACTGTGACATGTAAAGAGAGCTAAACTGGCTGTCTCATTCACATTCTTCATCTTTCCAGCCTTGTGCAGAGCATTTCTGGGAAGCTCCCACCCTACCTGAGTAGAAATCTCTCCCCAGCTGTTCCCACCTCCTATAACCTTCGATCCAGTACTAGCATGATATTTAGCATACCGCAATAAAAAAAAAAAAAAGTGACTCAATCCTCTTTTCCTACAGAGCACCGCAATTATGGAATAACCTCAGGAACACAGTCAAATCTTTAATCTAAAATCTTCTAAGAGATCTATGGCAATATAGCTCAGCACAGAATGC
Organism: Pelobates fuscus; assembly: GCF_036172605.1. Taxonomy (NCBI): domain Eukaryota; kingdom Metazoa; phylum Chordata; class Amphibia; order Anura; family Pelobatidae; genus Pelobates; species Pelobates fuscus. Next base: position 176,928,660 of record NC_086323.1, on the reverse strand, counting down.
ACCTGTCATGGTTGAATATATTTATTAAATTCATATATGTGTGTGTATATATATATATATATATATATATATATTAATTCCAATAAATGGATAGCACGCCAGGGTCTTTCAGATGAAAATAAAATGTAAATTTTAATTCATGTTAAAAATAAAAAAAATACATCGGGCAATAGTATCTTTACCAGGAGTGCAAGCATCTTTGGATTTTGTGTGTATATGTATATATATATATATATATATATATATATATATAAATATATAGTGTTCAAGTGTTATATATAGATAGATATACATATATAGTTTGTATATTGTATTATTGTATCTTACTGTAACAATGCAATGTTTTGTGGACCCAGGACATACTTGAAAATGAGAGAAATCTCAATGTATCCATCCTAGTAAAATATTTTATAAATATTGGCCAGTATTCCTATGGACCTGAGGAAGAGAGGAAAGCTCTTGAAAGCTTGTCTTTTAAGTTATGTTGGTACAATAAAAAAAAAAAAGTATCATTGCATACTGCTATAATCTGGTGTATTTGGGTGTGTATACCTCACTCCCCCCCCCCCCCCCACCCCTTCCCTCCCCTAAGAAACCACAAAAAAGAAGGGCGGGGAAGGTGGGGTGGAAATAAATTACTAGTTCATTAGTTACACTTATCTTCAAACATTTTATTTCATTCAAAATTAAATTTAAAATTGGTTCAACATTATCAATTTTATATTAAGGCACAGTGATCAGTTCCTACAAATAGACAGTTCTCAGGCAGTCTATAATGAAATTCTACTCAATATAGCAAGTTCTCAAGTCTGAAAGCAGGCTTACTTTTAATTTGAAAAAAAAATAAAAAAAAATAAAAAAACTGTTTTGGTTTGTCCTGTTTTTTGTTTAGATTTTTTAAACCCTATTTTGTTTGTGATGCTATACACAAGGCATGGCAACTGACACCTTAGATGTTCTCCACAACACAGGTCCATATGGACAATTATGTTCAGGTCAGCCCATTTACAGCAACTACATGAAGTTTAAAATACAAAATCAATACACAGGTTTATCATCTAGATGGATTTTCAAGTCTCTTGCATGTAGCTGCAAACAAAACTAAAAAGCCCTTTAAATGTTCCAAGCTGCCAACAGTCATATCTATGATACGGCAGCCTGTAACGATCAATAATTGTTTTTGTTTTTTTTTTAAATAAAGAAGATTGGTTGATTTTTTTTTCCCCCTCATGAAATGTTATTACTAACACAACTTAAGAGTTACAACCAAAACATGTTTTAGACAAAGATATTATTAATACATATACATATATATATATATATATATATATATATATATATATATATATGGAATGTGTAAAAAAAAAAAAAAAAAAAAAAAAAAAAAAAAGGAAAAATAGATCACCACATTGTCATATTTCTATTATGCTAAAACTTACATTAGTTACCGACACCAACTAACATGAAGTTATTATAACCTTACATATAAAATCCAATGTTCCACAGAATAACAAGACATCCAAATGAAAGGAAAGTATTTCAACATGGCCAGTAATGCATTTGCATGATTTTTTTTTTTTTTTTTATGAAATAGCACATGATTCAAATACATATGTAAAGTTATGGGATGTGTCCATTATGTATTTTATTGCAGAAGAAGTCAAACACTTCGAGGAACAAAGTAATGAGTGCTGTACAACGACAGAAATAAACTATCACAAGCGTCAATAATATTTATTCCATGGTTATGGACCAGACAATGCAGAGATGTCCTTTATCTGCAGGAAAAATGCAGACTTCTTTGAGCAATAAAAGTAAAACCAGGCATGTCCCCCATAACCATTACTATCCATTTGATATTTGTTGAATGTGCTTTTGTATAAATTGAACCCAAGTTGAAGGTTTACAGTCAATTGTAGCACTGCCATATATTTGTACAATAAAGAAAGGGGGTAGGGGGAGGGGGGGAGGGGGGGAGGGGAGACATTAAAACCACATTCATTCTACAAATATAAAACTTGATTAGGTAGAATATTCGGGGGTAAACCAATATTGTGAGATTTTAAATAGAGTCATGTTGAGATTACACTGAAATATTAACTTTGTTTTTTGCAAACTCCTTTTCACTGGCAAGTAAAGCCATATCTTATGATAGTTTCAAAAAGGCAAGTGTACTTGTTACTGAAGGACCACTAATGGCACCACTGTCATCTTCCTGCATAAATAAGATCCCAAACCATACACACATTGTTGTTTCTGGCCTCAACTACACTAAGTATCAGGATATAAACTGAGTGCAGCAAGTCTTTCATTTGACCATAAGTGAATGGCAGTCATGTTTGATTGTTACTGTCCTGCACTCTCCTGCCCGGATGCAGAAGTTTCTGGTTGCACATTGTCTGCAAGGTTGTGCGCATGCTCTAAGAAAAGGTCTTTAAGCACACTCAGCTCTTTGGTAAGAAGCTTGATTTTGGCCTCCAGTCTTTCATTCTCCTCTTTTAACTGGTTGACTCTTTGCAGTGTGTCTTGAGCTTTTTGTTTGCTCTTCAATCGACTTTTTTTTACAGCCATATTGTTGCGTTCCCGCCGCAGTCGATACTCTTCGCTGCTGCGGTCCATGCGTTGCCCTTTTTTGCTGTTCTTATTTGGGCCATTTGCTTTTGCTCCTCCAGGGTTTAGTGGTACAAACTGATGTGAGCTTGGGCTCCCTGGCTGGGCATCACTCAGGCCCTCTGAGGTTGTGGATGGAGATAGGTTCATTGAAGTTCACTTTTTCTTGCAACAGCTGTGTGACAAGGAACTACGCACTGCAAAAAAAGTAAAAAAATATATATTTTAAAGACATATCAATAATAAGATACCTATTACCCCTTAAGGATGGGGGCAATTGGACAAGTTCTGATCAAAACAAAACCTGGAATTTGAGCTATATGTCTTTTTAACCATAATTTATTTATTTCATATTAAGTGCATCCACACTTACTATAAATTTCACATCAAATATGTATGTATGAAATATAATTTAATATGAATAAAATCTAAAAATGTGTAAGAAATTAAGACGTGTTATTATCTTAGTTCTGCATGGTATTTTAACTGTTAATATAATAATACTGTTAGCTTTTACTGCAATAAAATACACATTTGTGATCAGTGATGTCTCGCTGGTACAAAAGTAGCCCATATGTGCAGGTTTTATAGGATTCTGGAAAGTTACAGGGTCAAATATAAGAGGGCTTCCCCCTTTTCAGTTCATACACTTTGCCAGATTGGGATTTGCTGAGCCTAGGTTGCCTTTGAGACTGTATGGCTGCCCATGAATGAAAATTACCCCCATCATGGCATACAATTTTCAAAAGTAAATTACCTAGATTATTAAAAATGGAGTATGTCCAGTCTTTTTAGTAGCCTCTTAGTCACAAACCCTGGCCAAAGTTTGTGTTCACATTTGTCTTTTTGCATTTTTCACGCAAAAAATGTCCCTTCACTGACTTTATTGCAATTATATGTTTTGCTGCTCTAAAAACACTAATATTTGTATTCAGTGAAATCTCACGAGTACAATAAATAACCCCCCTGCACAATTACAGAGTCAAATATAAGGCTTGCAAATTAAATTCTCTGGACTTTCTGCCTGGGTTGTCAGGCAGATTCCAACATACATTTATTAAAATCACTTAATTTTGTAAAAATAATACAGAAATATACACTTAGACTTAAATGTGTGTATACATAGTTTAATTCTATAAGTGTATATTTCTGTAATATTTTTACATAATTAAGGGATTTTATTAGTTGAATGTTGTGTGATCTGCCTGACAACCCAGGCAGTTCACATGACTCGGATCGGATGGAAGGGGACTGACTGGACTGTCAGGCAGTGTACCCCAATCGGATCCGTTGACGAGTATTTGGGCTGGAGGGAGGGCCCAATTGATAGGGTGTGTTAAAGTCCTCCTTTCGTAGGACGGCATAGCACACCCTAATGTCGGGAAAGGGTTTATAAATCTAAACCTATCAATGTTGGGTATAAGTGCATATCACACGGAGCTACCATGAGTTCTGCTACTAACTTCATGGTTTAGGAACTTTAATAAACTTCTGTGAATTATGGGAAACTATTCATTTCATCCTGTAAGGTTTGAAAATGTGTTCTTTTTACATATATGGCACATCATTTATATAAAAAGTTCTACTCTGGACTAGAGAACGGAATTTAGGCCCTGATGAATACATAGCTTTGCTCCAAAAAGTTAAAGGAACACTCTGGATGTTAAAACCACTTCATATCAATAAAGAGGTAACAGGGGGCGGAGCCTAACTGCCGAAGTGAGCAGACGCACCAAATTGAAGCTCCGAGCACAAAACGGGGAAACTGGACCCAAAATAACCCTCACCGACCCCTGCACAGCTGTGGGAACTTACCAAGGTGCATGGGACGGAAAAATAAAAAAACAGCGACTGACAAGCCTGCTCCGGGGCTGACAATCGGAGATATGTAGAGGCAGGCATGCAGCACCAGCGGCTCCAATATGGCGGCTCTCCACGGAGGCTGCTCAGACTTCTCGGACGGCTGCTCAGGGGAAGACTACCCCACAGCCTCAATCCTGATGCAGAAGGCGAAAAATAATAAAAACAGGAGCGGATTCTGACCCGGTCACCACAGGGATCTTAAAATCATTACTGGCAGATCTGCAGAAGAACATTCTGGCGGATGTCACAGCTCTCTGGGGTGAACTGCAGGGCCTGACAGGCCGCATAAACTCCTTGGAAGACTCCTCCAAAAACCACCTAAGGGACATTTCCTCATTGCAAAAAGCCGTGCAGGACTTGCAACATCAGAACACAATACACAAACACCGCTTTGCAGCCCAAGAAGATGCCAGAAGAAGAAACAACCTAAAAATCAGAGGGATCCCTGAGGAGGTGCCAGAAGCTGAGCTGCCACAGGTACTCAGGTGCATACTTACAACCATCCTACCACCCGGACAGGCTAAAGCTATCATCCCCACAGACCTCTTCTGCGTCCCCAAACCCACCAGAGCCCCAGCTACAGCCACAAGAGACACAATAATTACCTTCCGGACCGAGAAGGACAAAATGGCAGTCCTCTCAGCTCTCCGGGATAAAACCCCCCTCCAGCTGGAAAATATGGCACTCACCTTTTTCGCCGACATATCCAGTGGAACCCTAGCATGGCGCAGGTCACTCCACCCTCTTACCTCCCTTCTCCAACGACAAAAAATAAGCTACAAATGGCCTTCCCGAATACTCCTAGTACAACATGGAGCCAACACACCTCGGATACAAGGCACCCAGGACATAGCAGAGCTCTTATGGTCGCTAGGCCTACCACAGGACTCACTTGCCCAAGACAGAGCCCACGAGCTAAACTCGCCCTCCCGAAATTGGGATCCAGCGAGAATCATCCCGTTCCTCCCGCGAGGCTCCACGCCTGACACCTACGCCTCAATCACCACCTAACCAGGAACGATAAGCAGCACCCACTTGCCATATGGGAACATGAAGTGCTGCAAACCGTTTTATACAAGGGGTTCACTTTTTTTTTTTTTTTTTTTTTTAAACCGTCGGAGATGGACAAAAGCAATGGGAACTGAAACTCACAGTGGTCCGGTCCATCCTGCATACCCCATGGCTCACCTGGACAGAGACTGCTTAAAATGGCCCATTAAAGGCATCGGCTGTCTGTCACCCTTCATGACTGTCGCTCCCTATATGTTGCTGGAACAAAGACAGCAGATGACCACCCATACCACTCTAAGGACGCTCTCCAGACCCGCAATCCAGAGAGATTGGTTGTGCCGAGCAGGGGGACTTGCCGTGCCTCACAGCTGAGATCGAAGCCGAAGTTTGCCTATATTTCCCTATTTTACTATTGTTTTCTTGTCTTTATTAGTCAGGTAGCTGCCTAGACAATGTTAGCTCTGTCGTCCAAGCCCACACGGCCCTCCACTAGGTTATTGCAGCCACAACGAGAGGCTTGCTTCCGTGGTTAACTCACCAGCCCAATGACAGAGGTTAAGCATGTTGATAATTGACTAATACAGTCTAGACCACGCAGCAACGGGAGGTATGACTTTTTTTTTTTCTCTCTTTCCCTCAAACACGGTCTTACCCAGTGGACTCCGCTATTTAGAAAAAGATGTTGCCCCCACTCTTCGACCGCAACATTAATCTGTCAATTTCACTCACTGTATCAAGGCTGCTTTTCGTAAGTTCTGTTTGCTGGGGACCTACTTTAGATTCGATTCCCTGATATAACTAGCCACACAACTGTTTGTTAAGACATACATAATTAGAATAGTCAGTCAGTTATTACACTCACCATATTCTGTTTCATATGAACAACCATTGTTTAATCTCGCAAGCTATACTCATACAGTGAGCAGGAATAGTCTGATCTTTTTTATTAATTGACATGTCACACCACTGGCTATCACCTGGTTTCCTTTGATAACCCTCAAACAAAAATGTGCATCGATTCCATATGCCACAACTGTTATACTTTGTCAGTTTCAATGCTTGTCACTGCTGTTGGGGCATGACATGAATGCTTGTTAACTTAACTCATGCACGAAAAAAATAAAGAATTATTAAAAAAAATAAAGAGGTAACAGTGGCCAGAGTTCTGCAACACCTTCTTAAAGGACCACTATAGTGCCAGGAAAACATACTCGTTTTCCTGGCACTATAGTGCCCTGAGGGTGCCCCCACCCTCAGGGTCCCCCTCCCGCCCGGCTCTGGAAAGGGGAAAAGGGGTAAAACTTACCTTTTTACAGCGCTGGGCGGGTAGCTCTCTGCCTCCGATCCTCCTCCGTTCCGCCCCGTCGGCTGAATGCGCACGCGCGGCAAGAGCTGCGCGCACATTCAGCCGGTCGCATAGGAAAGAATTAGCAATGCTTTCCTATGGACGCTTGCGTGCTCTCACTGTGATTTTCACAGTGAGAATCACGCAAGCGCCTTTAGCGGCTGTCAATGAGACAGCCACTAGAGGATTTGGGGGAAGGCTTAACCCATTGATAAACATAGCAGTTTCTCTGAAACTGCTATGTTTATAAAAAAAATGGGTTAACCCTAGCTGGACCTGGCACCCAGACCACTTCATTAAGCTGAAGTGGTCTGGGTGCCTAGAGTGGTCCTTTAACCGTATGCTAATCCATGTAACGCTTAACCTCTTAAGGACTGAGGCAGTTGTACAAGTTGTGATCAAAACAAAACGTAAACAAAACCTTGAATTTGTGCTATATGTCTGTTCAGGCGTAATTCACCTCTTTCATATTATGTGCACCCACACTTATCGTATATCATTTTGTTCAGGAGACGCAGGGCTTTCATGTCACATCAAATATTTGTATAATAAACAAAAGTTAATATGAATAAAATACAAAAAAATAGAATTTTAGAAAATATTTTTTAGTTCTGCATGGCATTTTAACTGTGAATGTCACAATACAAGCTGTTACTGCAATAAAGTACACATATTTGTATTCAGCGATGTCTCACGAGTAGTGATGTCCCGAACGGTTCGCTGGCGAATAGTTCCCAGCGAACATAGCTTGTTCGCGTTCGCCACGGACGGCGAACATATGCGATGTTCGGTCTGCCCCCTATTCGTCATCATTGAGTAAACTTTGACCATGTACCTCACAGTCAGCAGACAAATTCCAGCCAATCAGCAGCAGACCGTCCCTCCCAGACCCTCCCACCTCCCCCACAACCAATTTAGATTAATTCTGAAGCTGCATTCTTTTTTTGGGGGGGGGTATTATTTTTTTATTTTTATTTTTTGTGTTTGTGTTTATTATACATTATCCTCCCATAGCCAGTAACCTGTGTTTATTATACATTATGCCTCCACATCCAGTAACCTGTGTTTATTATACATTATCCTCCCCATAGCCAGTAACCTGTGTTTATTATACATTATCCTCCCATATCCAGTAACCTGTGTTTATTATACATTATCCTCCCATAGCCAGTAACCTGTGTTTATTATACATTATCCCCCCATAGCCAGTAACCTGTGCTTATTATACATTATCTCCCCCATAGCCAGTAACCTGTGCTTATTATACATTATCTCCCCCATAGCAGTAACCTGTGTTTATTACATTATCCCCCACAACCAGTAACCTGTGTTTATTATACACTATTCCCCCACAACCAGTAACCTGTGTTTATTATACATTATCCTCCCATAGCCAGTAACCTGTGTTTATTATACATTATCCTCCCATAGCCAGTAACCTGTGTTTATTATACATTATCCTCCCATAGCCAGTAACCTGTGTTTATTATACATTATCCCCCCCATAGCCAGTAACCTGTGTTTATTATACATTATCCCCTCCATAGCCAGTAACCTGTGTTTATTATACATTATCCCCTCCATAGCCAGTAACCTATGTTTATTATACATTATCCCCTCCATAGCCAGTAACCTGTGCTTATTATACATTATCCCCCACAACCAGTAACCTGTGTTTATTATACATTATCCCCCCACAACCAGTAACCTGTGTTTATTATACATTATCCCCCCACAACCAGTAACCTGTGTTTATTATACATTATCCTCCCATAGCCAGTAACCTGTGTTTATTATACATTATCCCCCCCATAGCCAGTAACCTGTGTTTATTATACATTATCCCCTCACAACCAGTAACCTGTGTTTATTATACATTATCCCCCCACAACCAGTAACCTGTGTTTATTATACATTATCATCCCATTGCCAGTAACCTGTGTTTATTATACATTATCCCTCCCATAGCCAGTAACCTGTGTTTATTATACATTATCCCCTCCATAGCCAGTAACCTGTGTTTATTATACATTATCTGGTGTAACAGTAGTGTACATTTAAAAAAAAAAAATACAGGGGGCTTGTTGTCACCTTTCGGGGACCCTTTGTGTTGTACGTGGCTGGGTGGAGGAAGAGACCTTCAATGACATCAGTGAGGACACGGAACGGGACATGGCTAGCTTGGTATCCAACCTTGTGCAAATGGGGAGTTTGCGGTTGTGCAAATGGACTGTTTGCGGTGCGTTAAACGGGGAGTTTGGTCTCTCACTGTGAAGCGGGCGTAACACTTACACTACCTGATCGATACAACATCATACCTGATGTTTTAAAGCACGTTATTCCAAACAATTTAGGAATGTTAGGTGATTTATGCCCTTTATGGATTAAAACCAGACTCTGCATTAACTATGTAATTTTCCATGGGAGTTTTGCCATGGATCCCCCTCTGGCATGCCACAGTCCAGGTGTTAGTCCCCTTGAAACAACTTTTCCATCACTATTGTGGCCAGAAAGAGTCCCTGTGGGTTTTAAAATTCGCCTGCCTATTGAAGTCTATGGCGGTTCGCCCGTTCGCGAACATTTGCGAAGTTCGCGTTCGCCAACGGAAAATTTTATGTTCGTGACATCACTACTCACGAGTAAAACAGTACCCCCGATGTTCAGGTTTCATGGTGTTTTGGAAAGTTACAGGGTCAAATATAGCACATTACATTTTTCAGTTTATACACATTGAAATTTGCCAGACTGGTTTTGTTGCCTTTGAGACCAAATGGTAGCCCAGGAATGAAAATTACCCCCATGATGGCATACCATTTGCAATAGTAGTCAACCCAAAGTATTACAAATGGGGTATGTCCAGTCTTTTTTAGTAGCTACTTAGTCACAAACACTGGCCAAAGTTAGCGTTCATATTTGTGTGTGAAAAATGCAAACTAAATTGAACGCTAATTTTGGCCAGTGTTTGTGACTAAGTGGCTACTAAAAAAGACTAGACATACCCCATTTGCAATACCTTGAGTTGTCTACTTTTGCAAATGGCATGCCATCATAGGGGTAATTCTCATTCATGGGCTACCATACGCTCTCAAAGGCAACATAACCGATCGGTCAAATTAAAAAAATAAATACCGTATATACTCGAGTATAAGCCGACCCGAATATAAGCAGAGGCCCCTAATTTTATCCCAAAAAACTGGGAAAACTTATTGACTCGAGTATAAGACTAGGGTGGGAAATGCAGCAGCTACTGGTAAATTTCTAAATAAAATTAGATCCTAAAAAAAAATATATTAATTGAATATTTATTTACAGTGTGTGTATAATGAATGCAGTGTGTGCGTATGTGTGTGTGTATGAGTGCAGCGTGTGTGTATGAGTGCAGCGTGTGTGTATGAGTGCAGTGTGTGTGTGCATGAATGCAGTGTGTGTGTGTATGAATGCAGTGTGTGCAGGGCCGGTGCAAGGATATTTGCCGCCGTAGGCAAAACATTTTTTGCCGCCCCCTCCCCCCCATATGTCTTGACTTCCCCTCCTCCTCCCTCAGTGGTCCTTACCTCCCCACCCCCGTGTTCCTTCACTCTCCCCCCCCCCAGTGGTCCTGACTCACCCCTCCCCTAGTGGTCCTTACCCTCCCCTCCCCTAGTGGTCCTTACTTCCCCCTCCCTTCCCATAGTGGTCCTTATCCCCCCCCCCCTCCCTCCCATAGTGGTCCTTATCCCCCCCCCCCCTCCCTCCCATAGTGGTCCTTATCCCCCCCCCTCCCTCCCATAGTGGTCCTTATCCCCCCCCCTCCCTCCCATAGTGGTCCTTATACCCCCCTCCCTCCCATAGTGGTCCTTATCCCCCCCTCACTCCCATAGTGGTCCTTATCCCCCCCCCTCCCTCCCATAGTGGTCCTTATACCCCCCCCCCTCCCATAGTGGTCCTTATACCCCTTTTTTTGTTATTAATTTTTTTTTTATTATTATTATTTTTTATTATGATTTCTTATTTTATTTATAATTTTTTTTTTCGTCCCCCCTCCATGCTTGATATATGGCAGGGAGGGGGTCTCTCCTTCCCTGGTGGTCCAGTGGCAGTTCAGTGGGGGGGGAGAGGGGGGCTGGCAGAGCTGTACTTACCTGTCCTGCAGCTCCTGTCAGCTCTCTCCTCCTCTGCGCCGTCCGTGCAGCTCCTTCTGTCAGCTTACACTGTAAGTCTTGCGAGAGCCGCGGCTCTCGCGAGATTTACACTGGGAGCTGACCGAGGTGCTGACCGGACGGCGCGGAGGAGGAGAGAGCTGACAGGAGCTGCAGAACAGGTAAGTTACAGCTCTGCCAGCACCCCTCTCCCCCCTGTCTGTATTATGGCAATGTAAATTGCCATAATACAGACTATGACTCGAGTATAAGCCGAGTTGGGGTTTTTCAGCCCAAAAAATGGGCTGAAAAACTCGGCTTAAACTCGAGTATATACGGTAAATAAAAAAAGAAATTCAAGCCTTTTACTTGACTTAGTAACTTTTGAAAACACCATAAAACCTGTACATGGGGGGTTTTGTTATACTCGGGAGACTTTGCTGAACACAAATATTAGTGTTTCAAAACAGTAAAACGTATCACAACAATGATATAGTCAGTGAAAGTACAGTTTGTGTGTGAAAAATGCAAAAAAAAAAACAACAACAGCATTTTCACTGACGATATCATCGTTGTGATATCTTTTACTGTTTTGAAACACTAATAATTGTGTTCAGTGAAGTCTCCCGAGTAAAACTGGGTAAATGTATTAATTCCAATCATGTACATGTACAGTAAACCATGTAAGGGTTTTATGGTGTCCTGGAAAGTTACAGGGTTAAATATAGGGCTTGCAAGCCTAATTCTCTGAACTTTCTGCCTGGGTTGTCGGGCAGGTCCCTCAGTGTCTGCTCAAATGGTCAGAAACAGACTCCATGAGGGCCTGACGTCCACAGGTGGGGGTTGTGCTTACAGCCCAACACTGTGCAGAACGTTTGGCCACTTCGCCACTGGCGCCCTGTGCTCTTCACAGATGAAGGCAGGTTCACATTGAGCACATGTGACAGACGTGACAGAGTCTGGAGACGCCATGGAGAATGTTCTGCTGCCTGCAACATCCTCCAGCATGACCGGTTTGGCAGTGGGTTAGTAATGGTGTGGGGTCGCACAGCCCTCCATGTGCTCGCCAGAGGTAGACTGACTGCCATTAGGTACCGAGATGAGATCCTCAGATCCCTTGTGAGACCATATGCTGGTGCGGTTGGCCTTGGTTTCCTCCTAATGCAAGACAATGTTAGACCTCATGTGGCTGGAGTGTGTCAGCAGTTCCTGCAAGATGAAGGCATTGATGCTATGGACTGGCCCGCCCATTCCCCAGACCTGAATCCAATTGAGCACATCTGGGACATCATGTCTCGCTCCATCCACCAACGTCACGTTGCACCACAGACTGTCCAGGAGTTGGCAGATGCTTTAGTCCAGGTCTGGGAGAAGATCACTCAGGAGAACATCCGCCACCTCATCAGGAGCATGCACA